>NC_091342.1:24207222-24352222 GCF_038502225.1 Cherax quadricarinatus | reverse complement strand
CGTGTTGCAATCAGCACATCAGGAGCTTGCATCGTTACAAAATGACTAGGAAATCCAGACAGATTCGTTCAGGGGATAGAAACGTTCTCCTAAACAAATCTACCTGGACTTCCTACTCATTTCTGTAACCTTGCAAGCTCCTGATGATGAGTTGATTGCAACATAAAAGGCCTAGAGCTACCATTCAACTTTCCCTGTGGTTATTTTGCATAGAGGGAATGTAGATTACCAGTTTTATTCCCTGATTGAAAAGATTTAAAGAACTGTGTGAATTATGTTCTAGAATAAGAAAAAAAAATCACAACTTTCATAAAATCATTGAGAGAAGAAGGGCATATGTCCCCTCCTGGCCTCTACACCGGGTACAAACACTTGCCTCTACACCGGGTACAAACACTTGCCTCTACACCGGGTACAAACACTTGCCTCTACACCGGGTACAAACACTTGCCTCTACACCGGGTACAAACACCTGCCTCTACACCGGGTACAAACACCTGCCTCTACACCGGGTACAAACACTTGCCTCTACACCGGGTACAAACACTTGCCTCTACACCGGGTACAAACACCTGCCTCTACACCGGGTACAAACACCTGCCTCTACACCGGGTACAAACACCTGCCTCTACACCACCAGTCAAGGATACTTTAATACACAAATAACCCGCACGTAGAAAGAAGCTTACGACGACGTAAGCTTCTCTATGTGCGAGTTATTTGTGAATTGTTCCAGTCACGGAATTGTGCATTTTAGTTCGTTAAAAATACCTTAATTCTTCATTCAGGACTAAATATAAAGTCTGGTTGTCTATACACTGAGAGATATATACACATCGTTTTTAAGATAGCTGGAGTGCGTCGTATATCGCAAGAAGCAGTGATGTGTTGTAAATTACTACTGTGCATCAAGGCACCTCATGAAATGGTCAAGTCATGTGATTTAAATAAATATATATAAAATTTATACCATCGGTGGCGCTACCAGTTCATTCATTCATTAGGGATTTGCCGGTACTTCCGGCCTGGGTCTTCTCCAGATGGTGACCCGGCGTGTACACTGAGAGGCCTATGTTTATATAAACACTGATATTCACTGACTAATATATATATATATATATATATATATATATATATATATATATATATATATATATATACATACATACACACACACAATGTAAGGAATAATTCTCTCAATGTATATACACTGAGAGTTTAAGTTAATCCTTTCTTCTGGCATGAGTATTCTCAACTGGTGGGGAGCAGATGAAGCGCAGTGTTAACGACCCTCGTGTAGTTGATAGGTAATTAAGCAACTAGTCCCAGTAGTGACTGCCACACCGGTGATCACCCGCCTCCACACACAACCTCAGTCACTGTCACAATGTTTTATGGTGCGCACGTTCACCTTCCAGTGCTTTTGTTTATACAGCGAAAGAAATTTTCACTAATCTTCAATTCATAGTGTTTACGACTTGTATTTACAGTGTTTAAGAAATCAACTTACATGGTTACAGTGTAACATGGTCACTGTAACAAGGTTACAGTGACAACGGTGTGAAGCTTAATTAACGGTGTGTGAAACCTCAGTTCGCGTGTTAGAAATTTTAATTTACAGTGTGTGAAAATTTATTGAAAGTGGGGAATACTTCGGTTCATTGCCAGTGGGGAATACTTCGGTTCATTGCCAGTGGGGAATACTTCGGTTCATTGCCAGTGGGGAATACTTCGGTTCATTGCCAGTGGGGAATACTTCGGTTGATTGCCAGTGGGGAATACTTCGGTTCATTGCCAGTGTACAATATTTCTGGACAGTGGTCAACCAGCCGCCACCAACAATGAACCGTCATCGCATTACATTGCTTCTAAAAACGTACGTCTATATTAAATGTTCATTTACATAATTTTATTCCGAATTTTTTTCCCCCCTCAAGGGAGGTTCCTTGATGCTGTTGAAGGGCTCTTGATCTAAGGAATTGTATCTGTGCTCGATTCCTTGAATTGAGTCTGAATACCTTCCATCCCTCCCCCATGTGCTGTATAATCCTACGGGTTTAGCGCTCCCCCATGATTATAATAATTATAATCTGAATTTTTTTTTTTTTTGATATATACATTTCTTTAGTTTATATATTTTTCTTTTTAATGTATTTATCTATTTATTGCTTTATCTAGCCATTTTTATTTATTTTTATTTATTAACCTAGCTCTATATTTAGTATATAACACACTGAAGGCTCGATACTCCTACATGGGAAAAATTTTAGTTCTGCCAGGCTTTAATAACTTCTTCGAACCGTGGTTACTGTAGTTATATATGTGTATATCCATTACCGTTATCCAGTTGTGAAACTATCCATCCATAAGGAAAATGCGGTAACATTCATTGACAACTGGGACCTCTTCTATGGCAGAGATGACATGTATGCTAGGGATGGGGTTCACTTATCTAGGTGTGGGGTGGGAGCACTGGCAACTGCAGTGGAGGGAGCAGTTAGGACTTTAAACTAGGAATAGTTAGTGGTATGGGTTTTGGCAGGAAAACAGTGAAGTCCCAGTGTAGTAATATTACGAGTTCTAGGGGAACTAGTAATAATAAGAACTAGATAGATATTGAAAAGCCAGGGACCTTGGGTGATAAGGACAGTAATAGGTTTAGTGGAAAAATAGAAATGAGCAGGAAGGGTAAAGAGAAAGGAGAGTCTTTCAGTGTTTATTATGCTAATTGCCGTAGTGCTAGGAATAAGATGGACGAGTTGAGATTAGTTGCTAGTGTAGGTAACATTGATGTATTTGCCTTAACTGAGACGTGGTTTAATTCAAAAAGTCGGGACATGCCTGCGGAATGTCATATTCAGGGTTTTAAATTGTTCCAAGAAGATAGAAGTATTGGGAGGGGGGGGTGGGGTGGCATTGTATGTCCGAGATCGCTTGAACTGTTGCATAAAAACGGGTATTAAGTCTGAAGTAACACATACAGAGTCTGTTTGGATAGAATTTTCAGAGAGGCATGAAAAACTGATTTTAGGAGTGATATACCGTCCCCCAAACTTAGATAGGGACCAAGGGAAACTACTATGGGAGGAAATTGTTAAGGCCACAAGGCACGATAATGTAGTAATTCTAGGAGACTTTAACTTTAGTCATGTTGATTGGAATTTCTTGACTGGGAATTTAGAATCATACGACTTCTTAGAAGTATTTCAGGATTGTTTTTTGAAGCAGTTTGTGACAGAACCTACAAGGGGAAATAACCTGCTTGACTTAGTTATGGCAAACAATGAATCCCTTGTTAATAATTTAGAAATTTCAGAGGAACTGGGTGCTAGCGACCACAAATCAATTACATTTAGCATTGAATGGAAGTACGATAGTAGCGATAACTCAGTAACAGTCCCAGATTTTCGCTTAGCAGATTACGATGGGCTTAGAGAACACTTATCATCTGTTGACTGGGGTAACGAAGAGAGCTATCAATATGACAGTTTTCTGAACACTATACATGCTGCTCAAAGAGCGTTTATCCCATATAAAGAAATTAGATCAAATAGAAATGACCCAAAATGGATGAATAATAGGCTCAAATATCTACTAGGGCATAAGAAAGGAATTTATAGGCGTATCAAAAGAGGTGAGGGTCATCTTATGAATCAGTATATTGACATTAAGAGGGACATTAAAAAGGGGATAAGAAAAGCTAAAAGGGACTATGAAATTAAAGTTGCTAGGGATTCTAAAACTAACCCAAAAAGTTTTTTCCAGGTCTATAGAACAAAAGTTAGAGATAAGATAGGTCCCCTTAAAAATAACTATGGGCACCTTACTGACAATGAGAATGAAATGTGCTTGATTTTAAATAATTATTTTCTCTCAGTTTTTACACAGGAAGACACTAACAATATTCCAGTAATTAATTTTTACAGTGGGCTAGAAGAAGATAAATTATGTAACATCACAGTCACTAGTGAGATGGTTGTGAGGCAGATAGACAGACTGAAGCAAAATAAGTCGCCGGGTCCTGATGAGGTTTTTTCAAGGGTTCTTAAGGAATGCAAAATGGAACTCTGTGAACCATTAACTAATATTTTTAATTTATCTCTTCAAACAGGTGTAGTGTCTGATATGTGGAAGATGGCTAATGTAACTCCTATTTTTAAAACAGGGGACAAGTCGTTACCGTCAAATTACCGCCCAATAAGCCTGACCTCAATTGTAGGCAAATTACTAGTCAATTATAGCTGAGATTATAAGAAGCCATCTCGATAAGCATAGCTTGATTAATGATACTCAGCATGGATTCACAAGAGGCCGGTCTTGTCTAACTAATTTATTAACTTTCTTCAGTAAAGCTTTTGAGGCTGTTGACCACAATAAAGAATTTGATATTATTTACTTAGATTTTAGTAAGGCTTTTGATAGAGTTCCGCACCATAGACTGTTAAAGAAAGTGGCAGCTCATGGCATTGGGGAAAAAGTGCTCTCGTGGATCGAGTCATGGCTCACTGACAGGAAGCAGAGAGTGTCCATAAATGGGGTTAAATCCGAGTGGGGATCTGTAACAAGTGGCGTTCCACAGGGATCAGTCTTGGGCCCGTTGTTGTTTATAATATATATCAATAATCTTGATGAGGGAATTACTAGTGATATGAGCAAATTCGCCGATGACACAAAGATAGGTAGGATAATTGATTCAAACGTAGATGTTAGGGAACTTCAGGAGGATTTAAACAAACTCTATTCTTGGTCAGAAAAGTGGCAGATGCAGTTTAATGTAGATAAATGCAAGGTTCTGAAGCTTGGGAGTGCCCATAACCCTAGTACTTATAAATTAAATGATGTAGAACTTAGCCATACAGATTGCGAAAAGGACTTGGGGGTTATGGTGAGCAGCAACCTTAAACCAAGACAGCAATGCCTAAGTGTACGTAATAAGGCAAATAGATTACTGGGATTTATATCAAGAAGTGTAAGCAACAGAAGTCCAGAGGTCATACTGCAGCTTTATACATCATTAGTAAGGCCTCACCTAGATTATGCAGCTCAGTTCTGGTCTCCGTATTACAAAATGGACATAAATTCGTTAGAAAACATTCAGCGTAGGATGACTAAATTAATACATAGCATCAGAAATCTTCCTTATGAAGAAAGATTGAAGACTCTTAAGTTACATTCACTTGTTAGAAGAAGAATGAGGGGAGACCTGATCGAAGTGTATAAGTGGAAGATAGGTATTAATAAAGGGGATATTAATAAGGTCTTAAGGATGTCTCTCCAAGAGAGAACGCGCAGTAATGGATTTAAATTAGATAAGTTTAGATTTAGAAAGGACATAGGAAAGTATTGGTTTGGAAATAGGGTAGTTGATGAGTGGAACAGTCTACCTAGTTGGGTTATTGAGGCTGGGACTTTGGGTAGTTTCAAATCTAGGTTGGATAAGTACATGAGTGGGAGGGGTTGGATTTGAGTGGGACTTTCACATCAGAGCTTATTTCTTGGGTGGCATTGAAAATTGGGATGGGCAAATGTTTTGTTAGTGGGATGAATTGTAAAGGACCTGCCTAGTATGGGCCAGCAGGCCTCCTGCAGTGTTCCTCCTTTCTTATGTTCTTATGTTCTTATGTTCTGTTGCTATCAGTAATATTACCCTCTATCATGGGCGTTACTGCCTATCAGTATTACTATCCATCAGTGTTACTGTGTTAGTATTACTTTCTATCATGATATTTACCCTCTGTTGATATCTGTACTGTACTAGGTTCACCGGTCTTGTCCCGGTCCGGGTCTTTAACAGATGGTGACCCGGCGTTGGCCCCCCGGGTGGGGGATGTTGATATCACTCTTACTGTTACTAATTATAAGTGTTTTCTATATCATTAGTGTTACTATACGTATTAGTCATCAGTGTCTATAATCAGTAACTATTTTCAGTTGTCACCTATCATCCTCTTTTATCTATCCTTCAGTTCTATTGGCTATTGCACTATACTAATAGGTAGTCTAAGATTTCTTGTCTGTTAATGATTTTAATCCTGTATTAAGGGTTATTATTGCATTTCTTGGCAATAATTCCATAATTGTCTTAAATTCCACATTAACGACATGCCAGACGGAAATGGGGTGTGTTCCAGAACGGAGAATCTTAAATTTATGCACTGTTTTCTCCCGAACCCTTCACTCCCATTTTGCTCCGCGTTGTGGAACGTGGAGGATAGAGGGATGGGGGACAAGCAACTCTTTAAAAGGCATGGGCACGGGTCGCAGGTGCCCTTGGCGATTTCAGCGATGTGTTGGAGACTTGACTATTTTGTAAGTGTTGTTCTTTGGTTGGGTGCTGGAGGGAGGTGGCTGATGCTAGCATTTTTCGAGGTCCCCTCCGACAATCTCATGGTGGAACATAGATTGCAAAAAGCACTGTAAGTGATCCGAACCCTCTGGGACCATTATTCACCGGTCATTCAAATGATTTACCAGCGAGTGTTAGTCTTTAGAAGGAAGGTGTTCAACAATGCCTGTTTGATGTCGTGGGTCAGAGGAACGAGGTTATCTTCAACACACTTCCCACGCAGGTTTGGAATAAAATTAGAAAGCTGTCTGGTAAGTACTTTCCTAGACTGCTTCCTTGCCGTCTCCAGGTTGTATCAAACACCATCGCTGTACAAACACCATCGCTGTACAAACACCATCGCTGTACTAACACCATCGCTGTACTAACACCATCTGGTGTCGGGAGTTAGAGAGTTAGGGGCTCGGAGGCTTCGGTAGTTTTTCCTTGTTTATTGTGAATAACACTAAGGAGTTTTGTGATCTGTTTAAGATGGAATTGTCAGCTACACTGTTGGCTCGGCTCTCCTTGGCTCTTGGCAAGATTTCCTCCTGCCTCACTTGCTTTATCATTTATTTTAAACTGTACAAAAGCGAATAATTTCCCTACAGCTGGCGGCAATATGGTACTCTGGAGTGGTTATTTATACCTGACACAAGGGTATGGAGTTTTGTTGGTACCTGGGTCGTGTTAGTGGTCTTAGGAAATGAACAGATAACAAAGCTAAGACTGCTATTTCGAGTTTGCTATAGAGCAGACGTGTGCATCATAGTTAATTTCTGGTCCCCATACGTAGCCATGTCCTTGTGAAGTGGCAGGCCGGTGGGCCTTACATACGAGTAGCGAGTTATGCAGGGATCGACAGGACGTAGGTGAATAGCCCTTCAACAAAACATCAGTTTAGCATGATTATCTGTAGACTGAGGCTCTGCCACACCTCACCCATGGCAACCTGTTTACAATTGTTCCTGTCACTGAGAGACTTGTAACGTGGCTGACTGTGGAGCAATTTCAACTTTGTCCCGTGCCTTAGATTTTTTTGCTGACGCCATAGTCTTTATTTTTTTAAATTACCAGTGTGCCTGTAGAGATCTCTAGAACTTGTAGAAGAGCGGGAGTTTCAAACACTTGTAGCCTGATAAATGTGAACCTTTGAGAGTGACAGGTTAATACTTTTATCTGATGCAGAGTTTAACTCTGTGACAGCGTTTGTTTTTTCTCTCCGTGTTCATATTTTTGTTGCATAGTTTTACTTTTGGGATTTTGTATCGTTTCATTTTTATTACCAAGAGTGCTGAGTGATTTCTCATTTCAAATCACTTCATATCTCTCAGCTAATGTAATAATCCAGTTTAAGTATTTATAATTCTTTATTAATTTGTTTAATTCCCTATTAATGGGTATAAATCAGTATTATTGTATATAATCTGTTATTAGTGGCAGCAGTCTCATATTAATGGCTTTAATCCAGTACCTTTAGTAACATGAACATGAATTAGCATATCAGAGGCAGCCGTTGGATATCGGTGATCGAGAATGGATAGTCATGCATACGAAATATGATATGGCGATATTGTGCGTTTTAACGTGAATATGACTGTCAGTTTCTCTGCAAGTTAGAGAGGAAAAAGTTGCTCCATACTGACACATTCCTGAGTTGTGACGGATCTGTGCTTCGTTGCCCGTGAATCTTGCAAACTCTGGACTCGAGTTTTATATTTGACAGTGATATGAGCACTGTCTCTCTCTCTGACTCTCTCTCTGACTCTCTGACTCTCTCTCTGACTCTCTCTCTGACTCTCTGACTCTCTCTCTGACTCTCTCTCTGACTCTCTCTCTGACTCTCTCTCTGACTCTCTCTCTGACTCTCTCTCTGACTCTCTCTCTGACTCTCTCTCTGACTCTCTCTCTGACTCTCTCTCTGACTCTCTCTCTGACTCTCTCTCTGACTCTCTCTCTGACTCTCTCTCTGACTCTCTCTCTGACTCTCTCTCTGACTCTCTCTCTGACTCTCTCTGACTCTCTCTCTGACTCTCTCTCTGACTCTCTCTCTGACTCTCTCTCTGACTCTCTCTCTGACTCTCTCTCTGACTCTCTCTCTGACTCTCTCTGTCTCTCTGACTGTCTCTCTGGCTGTCTCTCTGACTCTCTGGCTGTCTCTCTCTCTCTGGCTGTCTCTCTCTCTCTGGCTGTCTCTCTCTCTCTGGCTGTCTCTCTCTCTCTGGCTGTCTCTCTCTGGCTGTCTCTCTCTGGCTGTCTCTGTCTCTGGCATGCTCGTGCTCGCATGTACAAGCGCTATCAGTCCAGGGTGAGGAAGCTGACATCCGTCATATCCCAGGTAAACAGTCACCAGTCTATGGCGGAAAACTGTTTATAAGCGTTACTCTAGCCAGTCACTCCTCCTCCTCTTCGGATTGAATCAAAATACTCCCCTCCCCTTTTCTTTCCGCCTCATTATTGAGGATATTTTCTTCCTTTGAAGACTTCCCCTCCATGATGCGAAGATAATAGTCTGCTGTGCAGCCCACCTCAAGCGTCTCTCTCCAGGTTAGTGCTGTGCTGGTAACTTCACTTTTCACTCGGGGAAGGAGGGGGTGATTTCACCGTTTTAGGGCATGTTGTGTGGTCTGAGGAGCCTTAGTTACTTGGTTAATTGGGCTTGAAGTCTACCGACTTAACAAGGATCATTAAAGCTGCAAATAACTTGTTCACCACCAGTCAAGAATATTTAATTCTTGAAGTAAGGACTAAACTAAATTCAGTATATATACACATCACTATTTGTATAATACATATACACCTCACTGTTTGTATAATACATATACACCTCACTGTTTGTATAATATATATACTGATACACCTCACTGTTTGTATAATATACTGATACACCTCACTGTTTGTATAATATATATACTGATACACCTCACTGTTTGTATAATATATATACTGATACACCTCACTGTTTGTATAATATATATACTGATACACCTCACTGTTTGTATAATATATATACTGATACACCTCACTGTTTGTATAATATATATACTCCTCACTGTTTGTATAATATATATACTCCTCACTGTTTGTATAATATACGCCTCAGTAATACATATACACCTCACTGTATAATATACTCGTACCCTCACTGTTTGTGTAATATATAGGATAACTTGGAGGATGTATAAATCTGTAGTGGTGAGGAGGGGTAGGAGTTGTCCTAGGAAACGATGGAGGAGAGGATGAAAGAGGTTGTGTGTGCAAGGGGCCTGGACGTAAAGCAGACATGTGTGAGCGTGTTAGATTTGAGTGAAGGGAGACTAATGGTTTTCGGGACCTGACAAGCTGTTGGAGTGTGAGCAGGGTAGTATTTTGTGAAGGAATTCAAGGAAGCCAGTTAGCCGGACTCGAGTCCTAGAGGTTGGAAGCACAATGCCTACACTTTAACAGAGGGGTTTGGAACATTGGCTATTTGGAAAGACATCTAAACTGTCGTATCTGAGCGCCTCTGCAAAGACAGTGATTATATGTGAATGATGATGAAAGTGTTTCGGTGGGAGACGGCCGACGTGTTGAAATAAATAAATAAAATAAATATCTATATTTATTTATTCTGAACCTAACGAAAAATATTTCATTTTGTTTGTTTTTATTAAATTATTGTAAACTTATCTAAAATATATTTAGTTGGATTAGGCTAAATTAAATTACGCTTGTTATAATAAGGTTAGGTAAGTTTTCTAAGGTTCTTTTCGTATGAAATTATTAATTTTTACATTAACATAAATGAAAAAAATACATATAATACATATATTTATTTAAAATAAAATTTGGTGGGAGTTCTGATAAGAGTAGTTAAAATAGTTCTGTGTATTATCTGTAAAACCATTGCTTGGTTGGTGGGGATTGTTTATACAGGTGTTTCCTACCTGGCGGGATGACCACCAGGTAGGGTAAGAGGCAACTTATATTACTAGTTTAGAAAACTAACACGTAGATGATTGAGACACTTGTGAAACACTTGGATATCTTCATTGCGGAAGCGTTTTGCCAGCCAGTGACCTTACCTAGCCAATACAGAGTCCATCAGCCTTTTATCAAGGTTCAGGGACTGATTACCTCACACTGCCTCTTTACATGTCTCATTTTTTTCTGTATTGGGTTTTTTGAAGTCACTGGTTGATGGAAAGTTTCCACAATAAATGCTCCTGTCCCTTCACTCACTGGCAGGAGCTGGTTTCCGGTGAAAATAACACTACCAGTCCAACATTCATTGCGGATTTTTGGCTTTTCGTTAATTCTCAATCATGCTTCCTCTCTTCCCATCTTTCCTGCTGTTGTATGCAAAGTGAAGCTCCTCTTCCTCCTCCTGACTTCTAATGACAGTGACATCCACCTCCGGACCTCACATGGACGCAGACTATACTGCTGAAGAGGATCCCAAAAGGGGTTCGAAATATCCAGATCAATTAATCTCCTAAGTTTCTCTCCATGTGAGCATCGACAGGATATTTAACTCGCCTCCTCACTCTCACTAACTTATCACAACACACTTTTTTCTTTAGCGACTCACTGTACCCCTCCAGTCACTCGAATGAAGCTGCCCATCCCGTAGCTCGATTGCTAGCGCACTCGGCTCACACATTGAGGTCCGTGGTTCGATCCCCGGTACGTGTTTCCTCAAGATATCTACTGTCCCTTTTCACCTAGCAGTAGATAGGCACCTAGGTTTAAACCAATTGATGTAGGTCGCATCCTTAGAACGAATTTGACTTAATTTGGGGGCTTTCTACATAGTAGTTGTCAGTGATGTCAGCTAGGCCTTTATACCTTGTACATATACTTGTAGAAATAGTTTATTATTATTATTTCCTAGAATTCAAAAGTCGATTAAGGACAGTGTTTCTCCAAAAGACAAGACCATTAATGGTCTTCGAAAAACTTCATCTTACACTAAGAGAATTTAAGACCCTAATCGATATCTGAATGAACAAACTCTGACTACAACAATACATTACTTTCATTAACATCTTAACTTCATACTTGTGATCCTCACTTGTAGTATTTGAACAACCTTCAATTTGGTTCTAAAGATACCCAACAATATCTCACCCACGCACGAGCATACACATGCATGCAGGTACCTTATTACTGTTTTGTCTTTACCATTTATATCGACTTTTAGCGAGCATCCCAGGTCATAACCACCATCTGCTCTCATACCGCAGTATTACTAGCAATTAATAATATCAATATTACGGTGGGGTTCTAGAGGATAAGGGGGAAGCAGGGTAGAGCTCCAAATGTTGATTTCCCAGTGTCCCAGTTATGTACAGTTTTTGTCTAAAATAGACTAAATTGTTTAGCACAGTCGGACTTCCTATCTCTCCCTTTTGTTCTTTCGCAGTCACTTTCATCTTATCCTGATTAATCATTGCAAGTACACTCTGTCCAGAGTGATGTTCCACATGCTCGAGTGTAGTTTGTCGGCCATCATTCACTATACTTCAGTTTGTGACTAATTGGATAAGTTGTACATGGTAAGTTCCTTGACGATCTCTTTATGCCTCGTGTCTTTAATCAACTTGTAGTTTTTTATTTCTTCGTTTCTTACTCCGCTTCCTGTATTAGTTAACTGTAACTCCTTCGTTTGCTGCTCTGTGGATGGTCTTACTGGGACTGAGAGACCAGTTAAACACACACCTCTGCTTCTCCATGTCTTAAACACCTGTGTTCCAACACTGTGGATTAACAAACTAGTACTCTCAGGTGTATAACTTCCTATGCTCGTATTTTGATACCGCTAGTTCAGTTGGTCTGTACTCCACAAGAGCGATGTTTTCCCCTATTTTTCTTTTCTGATTGTTACACCTACCCCCCCCCCCGTTCCCCTCCCCTCGAAATGCTGGTGGCACTTCAAGTGCCGTCTACACAATATGTACATGTCATAACTCTCTTCTTCCCAACTCCACAGATGAGTTGCTGCATCTGTCATTTCTGTTCTTTGTAGCAGTGCTTGGCACCTCCGGACCTCGGGGTAACCATTATAAGAGATGTGTCCCATTGTGGTCTCTCGACTGCGCTCGTGCAGCCCCTTTGAAACGAACTGCTGTGAACCATTACCTTTACAGCTGCACGAAATCGTTTCCTGGTTTTCAGACAAGCAAGAGTGCACGCACTTCGCATCACATGAATAGCTAAATGAAGTTGACACATTTGTTGACTAGTGTAAACATCTCCCAGTGTACACGGTCTGAAAACAACTACTAAAGTAAGCAAGCACGTAGGTGCACACCTGTTCTAGGCCAAGTCATCACGTCGCTGGTGAGAACTTAGCAAACCTGGTCGACGTTACCAAAGCCGTCAGCTATAATATCTTTCTTCTTTCCAAGTGATGCAAGAGGTAGACATCAGAGCTCCTTTTTCTATATAATGGTAGCCATAAAAGGGCTAATCCACTATTCCTCCCCGCCCCACCACCAAGTAGCAGTACTGGGGTTGTAAAACTGCACTGGATAAACCCCACAATTATCCACAACCTCAGTTCAGCTTATGTTTGCAATCCTAACTTTGAGTTGATACAACGTCACCACAAGAATCACAAGAGACATTGTTGCACGTTAATTACCAAATTCCCTGAAGATGAGAATTAAAACTGGCGACTTTATTCTCTTGCCGTCAAACCCGAGGATAGACTCCCGTTTTCTATACGATGGGTTTAGGGAACCGGGGGCAGCCACATCCCCGTGGTGAGTTGTGGGTATTTTGAGTGACTGGTCATAGTCGAGAGCTGCTCACACAGTGTATGTTGAGTGTGTGGATAAGATACATCTGCCTGCGATCATATCTCAGTCCTGTTCCATTGGCGCTGTATGATCCCTGAGGATTCAGCGCTTCTCTGATAAACTAAAATGCTTTTGTCCCGTGGCCTGGTGGCAAAAGCTCTCGCTTCACACGGCGAGGGTCTGGATTCGATTCCCAGCGAGGGTAGAACCACTGGGTGTGTTTCTTTACACAGGTTGTCTTTGTTCACCCATCAGTAAAATGAGTACCTGGGTGTTAGTTGACTGGTGTGGATCGCATCCTGGGACAAAACTGACCTAATTTGTCCGAAATGTTCTGCACAACAAGCGGCTTTCTATATATTAGTATATCATTGATGTCAGATATACCTGTATACCTTGTACATGTACTTGTAGTAAATAGACATTATTATTATTATTGCTGTTTCCAGAGGGCTACATTTATCTCCTGTATTTCGTTAGTTTTAAACTGATTGGAGTCTGTCCCGCTGACTCGCTTACTGATGAAGCTAACAACTTCCCCGTCACAATTCTCGTGCTGAGTGACAGTTTGCGGCAGCTCTGATTAAGGATATACATGTTCACTTGCAGAATAAAAAATCACAATACCGTGACTGGAACAATATACAAATAACACCCACTTAGGAAACCTGTGACGACGTTTCTGTCAGTCCTGGAACACTCATGTCAGTGTTTCTCTCCGTCCTGGATCACTGTTACGTCAGTGTTTCTGTCCGTCCAGGATCATGTCACGTCAGTGTTTCAGGACGGACTGATATGCTGCCTTGAGGGGCACCTAAGTTCCCCCCGTCTTCTAATAACATGTTCATTTTTCCACCATAATCTACATTGTTCATAATTACATAATTATAATTGTTCATATTTACATCATTTCACAAAGCTCCTGGAGAGCGAAACGTTGCCACAATAAAATGTCACATTAGTTGCACTTGTGTCCTTTTACTTCACATTTCACAACCATTTAACATGGTTGTGAAATGATGTAAATAACCATTTATAATGGGATAATTCGATTAATTCATCACACAAATCAAAACAATAGCCAGAATATACAAGAAGTTGCAGAAACAATAGACTAAAATGAAAACATTACTAACATGAAGGAAAGGCTAAAATAAGGCTAGAAAAAAAATCACCTACTTATAACATTGAAAATTTTTATTAATTTATTTTTTGCCTAATACATATACTTAGCAACAGTTTTCTACTCAGACATAAGGGAAACCAAAATCAGACAGATTATAATCCTGGTCTACAAACTGGTGAGGGAGCTGCTTCCTGTCCGGTTTTTCACTGTTTTATTAAAAACACATTTCACAATAAGCTTAATATCCCTTTACACTTATTGAGTTATATCTCTGTGTGTTCGTTGCACAGCTTAAGACCCCTCAAGGGAGGTTCCTTGACGCTGGTGAGGGGCTCTTGATCTAGGGAATTAGGTCTGTGCTCCAGTTTCCTGAATTAGGCCTGAATACCTTCCATCCCCCCCCCCTCGCAGGCGCTGTATAATCCTACGGGTTTAGCTCTTCCCGATAATTATAATAATAACTTAAGACACTTTGAGATAAAGATAATAGGAAGAGAATAGTTAAAATGGGAGGAAACAAATAGGGAACACAACTGCATGTTCAAATAAGCAAAAGATCGTAAAAAAAAAAAAAAAAAAAAAAAAAAAATTACGTGATGCTGATGGTAAATTTAAAATGTATCATAAACATTTTGAAGTATTATAGAAAGTAAAATTCCTGTCTAAATGTTTTACATTGAATTTCCTAATTATAGTGATGTTTCTTCACTAAAAGAAGTTATGTTTCTGTTACTGAACAGGATGATTTTGATGATCAAATAATGCATTACGAAGGGATGTAGTGGAAGTAAGTACAAAATAAGCATTCAGAAGTGGACATGGCAACTGGTAAGGAAGAAGCCTTGTCTGTTAACGGTAGTGCGAGACCTGGCGTTTAGTACTCTGACACAACAGGGCGAATACAGCCGAGTACTTCGATCAAACCCGATTACTTCCCATTTCCCAGGCATGGACAAGGACTCGATCATTGACAGTGATCTGTAACTCAGTGGCTCGACAAACGTGCATCAGTAACTCAAATTCTCGAACATAAGACAAAGCCTTGAACCCAAGGACTTGATAATAGACGGGGATCTATAATTCAAATACTCAATCAGAGACGAGGACCTATAACTCAAGAACGTGCTCCTAGGCTAGGAAGGGGACTGGAGAGTGTATTATGTACGTTACAGGTGAAGACAGAGCAGAGCTTCCATGTTAGAGCTGCTCAACATGACTCTAGGCGACGGCAGGTCTGCTGGAATTACTGCCATTTCTACCGTGTACACTACCACCTGACCTCACCTTCCCCACTGACTGTGCTTTTGCAGATCGAGCGGTAACTCCTGGCCCCTCGTCTTGATTTCTTCTGATCATGGGCATTGTAATGGGATCTTTATGTAAGGAATTAGAGCTGAGCTTTCCTTTAATCAAGCCTGATTACAGTTCTTGGTTCTCCAGAGTGGTTAATACTGACCCCTAAGGGTCGATGGGACTATTGTAGGGGTCGATAAATGGCTGGGGGTCAAGAGAGAGTCAGTAAATGTCTGGGGACGTAAATTCCATTGAAGCTGAAAGAGCGTGGTGACGTAGGACTAAAACTCGCCAGTCACTAACCAGATATCAGTGTCCTTGTTGATGTCCATCAGCTGCAACCTTCCCATTGATGATATCAACAGTTTCAGTAAAATTATATATGTTAAATGTTATATTTTTCATAATTTAAATATTACCGATTTTTATGACATTATTACTCGTAGTACCGTTAGTTAAAGTAATATTTGTTAAACAATTTTCATATAATAAATATTTGGAGGTCTATGAACACTGAAAGTTCATGAAGGTGTCGAGCTGAGCAGTTTAGGGACCCCCGCAGTTTACACTATCTAAGCTCTGACTCCTGCGGGTATAATGATTCCTACGGGTGCGAAAGTTTACTGGTCTCGGGTCTGTTTGGTTCTGTCGTACCTATTCTTTAAACTGTGAATGAAATTGGTCTTCTAGTTCTCATCTATTTTGTTCTTATTAACCATCATCAGACTTCAGTCCTCTCAGCTGCGTATGACTCGACTTCATTGTGAAGTATAATTTTCCAGGCTCCTTCATGCCTCACAATCTGCTATTATTCACTTTTTAATTACGGGATCACTTACGGGGCTTCTTTAAAGTGGTTTCCCGATTTTTTTCTTCTTCCTCCGAGATTCACGTTCAAAACTTGAATGCCTCATCCGATCGGCTGCAGATTTTCAACATTGGTTTACCGTAACTAGTGAAGGATTCGTGTACTTGCTGGCATGTGTTGGTGCCCTCTTGTTAGTTTTTATTTAGACTTTTTTTCGGATTTGATTTCCGTGCAGTAACTTGAAGCTTCTAAACGCCTTCCAACTTTCCAGTGTATCGTACATAAGGAGGAGTCTGGGTTGCTACTCAAGTACTGAGGTGCCAACACCACAATCTTCTGTAGATGAATGGTTCAGAGAACCGACATGTTGATAAATTAGACACATGTGCAACTCTTGGGTATCATTCTCCTCCTGTTCTTCAAGTTTCTCCTACGTATGGACTGATGAAGCCACTGTGTGGCGAAACGTTTCCTCAATAAAGATACCCAAGAGTTGCACATGTGTCTAATTTATCACCACAATCTTCTTTTGAAAAGTGTTAAAGATTCTCTCTCTTAAAATAACTCGAGTATGCATCTTCTCTAATAGTCGTGTTATTGAAATATTTGCCAATTTCTTAAGAACACTTCTTCTAACTGGCTTCAAACTTTCAGTAATGGACATTCTCAGAGGAAGGTTTGTATAAATTTTGGGTTGTATTAAAAAAATTGTTTCCTTGTGATAACTGGAGAATGTCTCTTCTGATCGCCTTCAAACCCTGAATGCTGGTGTGCGATAAGATACTTGGTTTGATCTTAGGATGAACGAGTCAGATTTGCAAATTTTCTTGAAGCCTCAGACTGTAACTGTAGTTTTTACTCTAACTTACTCGTTAAACTATATTTTAGGGGAAAAAAAAACAGAATCCTTTGCATGACATGAATAAAATATATCAATTTTTTTTTTTAGACTCTAAAATTTTTATGGAATCTGTGTGTGTGTTTGTGTGTGTGTTTGTGTGTGTGTTTGTGTGTGTGTTTGTGTGTGTGTTTGTGTGTGTGTTTGTGTGTGTGTTTGTGTGTGTTTGTGTGTGTGTTTGTGTGTGTGTTTGTGTGTGTTTGTGTGTGTGTTTGTGTGTGTTTGTGTGTGTGTTTGTGTGTGTGTGTGTGTGTGTGTGTTTGTGTATGTTTGTGTGTGTGTTTGTGTGTTTGTGTGTGTGTGTTTGTGTGTGTGTTTGTGTGTGTGTTTGTGTGTGTGTTTGTGTGTGTGTTTGTGTGTGTGTTTGTGTGTGTGTTTGTGTGTGTGTTTGTGTGTGTGTTTGTGTGTGTGTTTGTGTTTGTGTCTGTGTTTGTGTCTGTGTTTGTGTCTGTGTTTGTGTCTGTGTTTGTCTGTGTTTGTGTCTGTGTTTGTGTGTGTGTTTCTGTCTCAGTGTGTCTCACCCTCCCCCCCAGACCTGAGGAGGCAGTACCTCACCTTGTTCACATGCTTCATATAACACTCTAACATCATCCACGTGATTAAAAACCCATCAATTCTGTACTAAGAGGAAAAAATCCTTTGCTGCGAGTACAGTATTTTACCACCATGGTTTATGAAAGTGGAATTGTTACATTGTGTACAATAACCAGAAAATACATTTTGTTTACCTTCAACCTTCCATCACTTTTTCGCCAGGTCAGATTAGCACTGATTTTTGGCTGTGCTAGATTTAATCCCTCGATTTTATTAAATTATTTTCCGTGAAACAACTGGAGAGTAAGTCTCCTGATCGGCTTCAATCCTTAGTAAAACGAATGATTTTTTTTATGGGCAATGTATAGGCCTATTGGCCAGTTTTAGTGAAGACAGCTGGTAAATTTAACAATCTAGTTTTAATTAAATCATTTTTGAATGCCTCATCCGATTGGTATGAAACCGTCCATTTTGATAACTCGAGAATGAAACACCTGAGCAGCTTCATAAATAATGCTGATTGATTATGGAATAGTCTCCGTGCAAATATAAACACAAATGCAGGGTAATGTCATCCTTTATTGACAACGTTTCGCCCGAAACATTGTCAATATAGGGTCACATCATACTACATTTGTTTAGTTTTTTCATCATGTTGGTATTTTACACCTTTTCTCTCTCAGGTTCCTGTGCGATAACTAGATAATGCTGCCTCTGGTTGGCTTGAAACTTATCAAAGCCGGTGTATTTCAGTGAAAGACTCAAACTGATTGTGGGCTTTGTAGTTGCCAATTTTCCATTTTTACTGAAATTGGGACAGTTTCCATGCGTTAACTTGTGAATGCTTCTTGCGATTGGCTTCAAATCTTCATTGCTAATATACTGCATCAGAAACTTAAGCTGCACCCTGTACTGGTCCTTTTATTTATGGTAGAGGGGGCGGAGCTTGTTGATACAAGGGTCACCTTTTTTGGGATCGCGAAGCGAACGAAATATTTATAAAAAAATTATTACTATATACATTTTTTTTTCATTATTATTTTTTTTTATATATTGGTACTATATGCAGTGCTAAACTCGTGTTGGTTATTTAAAGGAGTGATGGAGGCTCGATCCTCCGTCAGCTGAAAACGAGACAGAAAATATTCTGGCAGCCAGGCTTCTTACAGCAGAAATACTGGTAATTATGGAATTTTAGCTCTTATGACAAGGGGTAAGAGGGATCATGAACCTAAATAGTCTGATAAAATTACCAAATTGGTGTCTGATGGTCTTTAGGGAGAGTTAGCGAGCCTGGCGAGACACTGTCAGTGTTACACTGACTTGTGAGGTCAGGGCTGTCATTGTCAGTGTCACACTGACTTGTGTCGTGGGGGGTCATCTCAATTCTCTGATTGCCATGAGTTTGGTCTGTAGGTCATCTCTATTTTCTAATTGCCATGAGCTAGTTGAGCTGTTAATTCCGTTCTCTAGGACCTGGTCTGCTACTGACCTCGGTTGTCTGATTGTCTAGGTCTTGGTCTGTTCAACAACGTAGTGTGAAGGGAGAAAGAGAGAACAATGTCGTGTGAGAGAGAATGAATGTAGTGTGAAGGGCGAGGGAGGGAGAGGGGGGAAGGGAGAGGGAGGAAGGGGAGAGGGAGGAAGGGGAGAGGGAGGAAGGGGAGAGGGAGGAAGGGGAGAGGGAGGAAGGGGAGAGGGAGGAAGGGGAGAGGGAGGAAGGGGAGAGGGAGGAAGGGGAGAGGGAGGAAGGGGAGAGGGAGGGAGGGGAGAGGGAGGAAGGGGAGAGGGGGGAAGGGGAGAGGGGAGAGGGGGGAAGGGGAGAGGGAGAGAGGAAGTACTTCAGATTTTTGAACAAGTAGAAAAAACGAAGCTTCTGATTCAGATTCTTTTATAATTTCTGTTGTTTTTACATGCTATTATTTTATACTTGATAAGTCTTTTTATCAGAATATAACGTCATTGTTTCTATAGTTCAAGTTTTGTTTAAGGTTGCTGAATGTCTGTAATTTCTTTAACAAATAAAATGAAAAAGTCAGAATGACATAGCTATAGCATTTAAAGCCAAGCTTTAACAGCTTACTGAGCTTGAATGTTGCAAGCTTGCAATCCATATAGCAAATATATAATTAGTATATTTATAATTTATTCCCTATATCGATATATAATTAAAGGAATCTGAGGTTTTATGTGCCGAATCCACAACTCTGCTTTGTAGGCTCCCTCAGTCGAATTCATAAGTGCCGTTGTACACAACAGAAGCAGTGAAGTCAAGATGACGTGATCACTCTCACTCTTGTAGTAGTAGTATTGAGGTGGTCAGTCCCTCAGCTCTTACTGTTCAGCTCCATAGACCCGGACATAGTGAAGGTGGAATGTAGGAGTGTGGACCTGGATTCCGGGGCCAGAAGGGAGGCGATGAATTTGGAGATGACGTCATAAAGGCTTACTAGTGTAAGAACATAAGATCTGATGAGAACTGCAGTAGGCCTACTAGCCAATAACTAGTAGTAAGAAGGGTTGGATTTGAGAGACTTGCCTAGTATGGGCCAAATGATCCAATACACGAGTACGAGGGAAATGGCCAGGGACGGGGGGACGGGGGGGGGGGAGGGTTTAGCAATAGTAGGGTACGTGCCGGAAGTGATGAAAGGTTTTCTTCATGGATGAGTCACATGGCAATCTCAAGAAACATGTTCTTAGATCATATAGGATAAGGTGTTGGAAATGTCATAACCACCAGAATTTTGGACGATGGTGTTAGTGGCTGTGATGAGTGACGCTTCAAGGCAACGGCGTCGCTGCGAATCTTGTTTCCTATAAATCAGTTTTGCATCTTTCCAGTGTACGAGATGCTTCTCACGTTGCTCGCGTCATCCCTGCTGTAGGCGTTTGTATTTATAAATTCTTGTAAATAAATATTTCCCGGCACCCACACCTGAACTTTGTCGCATTGCCTATAGAGTATTTTCCTACTCATGTAGACATTAACCGAAGGCCTTTTGTTAGGTCAACAGCTTGCCAGAATATTACCCGGAGACTTTTTGTTAGGTCATGAAGGGAAGATGTGGCATTACTTGCGACTTGAATATTGCTTCTGACAAGAGATGTCTGGTGTCTGTAACAACAGAAATTTGTAGTTGCTTCTGGTGGCTTACGATTTTTGTACGACTGAGTTCATGTACAGTCCTGGGTAAAATGAAAGGAAAATGTTAAATGAGTAAATGTCTTCCTAATGTAGCAGTGTTCTTCAAGGTATTTAAGGCTGAAAATCTTTAGAGCTTTCAGGAAGAATTCCATGTCGATATGACCTTGAGTTTGGTGCGAAAGTCGTGGTGCTGCAAGAAATGTATGAGGGTCGTCCTTGTTAGTGGACTTCCAGTTTTGCAAACGAAAAGCTCAAACACTCCTGCACAAGCCACCGACCACGAGATTAACCAGAAATTTCTCTTGCCTTGCGGTGACGTGGCGATACTACATAGATTCTTGCCAGAAGCAGTAGATCCCTATTACCACTGCTTCGAACAGTGACCACACCAAGAAAAAGTCCGTCCAGTGCTCTATCTAAAGGATTTTTAGTATATCATTCCTTGTGGGCACTGCGGCAAAGTTTACGTGGGGGAAACCATGAGATATTTATCCCAGAATTTATGAACACCCATAAACCTGCAACAGGGATGACATTAGTAATGCATGTCATACATACAAATGCCGAGAGTCATCTCGTGCATGTGAAAGATGCTAGGCTTATCTGCGGGAAACCAGATTTGGGACGAAACCGTTGCTTTGAAGTGTCACTCGTCTCCACCTCCATCATCATCGTTCCAAACACTGGCATTATTAATACCTAAAACCTAAATGACTTTCAAATATGCTTCCCTGAGACTGCCACGTGACACGATATAAATCATCCTTCACTTCTGGAGTCTGCTTTCACTTCTTCACTTATCTTGCTGCAGCTGTCGCTGCTGTCGCCGCCGCTATTGTTGCTGCTGGTGCCTCCGTCGCTGCTGCTGCTGCTGCCGCTGCTGCCACCGCTGTTGCTGCCACCGCTGTTGCTGCTGCTGCCACCGCTGCCGCTGTTACTGCTTCTACTACTACTTATAAGTATCTGTCACCTGTTAGAATATTAGTATTTTTTGATCAGTATCGCTCATAACGATACCATCTTTGAGGGAGTCGGTGAAGAGGATCAAGCCATCATTTACCAAATCTTGCAGTGCTTTGATGTATCTGCGTGGGAGACACTTTTGCTAGTTTCACAAACTGCTGCAGTAATTAAACCTTGAGTATTACTTTTTTTTTTTTTTTTTGAAATTCGCAGTCTCCGACCCTCTAATTTTTGATAAGGCGTCAAATAAACAGATTACATGTGTATTCCAGTGGAAAACTTTAGTCTAAGGCCGAGAACTTCCTATTCAGGACTGGACGGAACACAGGTGGAGGCGTTGTTGATGGTGGAGCGTCCTGTGTTCCTTCACAAGCTGTCCTATTATGTTTGACACTTTCTTGTTAGTCTATTTCCTGTTGGATGTTAGTCGAGGCAATCTTGATAAGAACATGTTGTTGAAGACTGACATCGGTGGATGATGCAAGAAGCTTCATGAGCTTCATGAAGAGTTCCTGGGCTTATCTGAGTAGCTTGACGGCACACGTAGACAGTTGAAGTGCTGGAGGCTCGGGATAATTGGCACTGAAGAAATGTAGTGGTGTGGATTTCGGAGTGATTTTCTCTTCTGAGCAATAAAAAATGTCAATACCTGAAGCTGTTATGAGTCATGTCGACGAGGTGCTAGACTTTGTGCTCTGATGCCACAACGCCCAAAACCTTCTCATCAGTTCTGTGGAGCCACCTTTCTTAGATGGGATTCGAAACGATAGCGCTAAACTTAATTTCATAGATAGCGCGCACTAAATAAAAACCTACAATGGTATTCGCATCACGATGATAAAGAAGCTGGGATCATCATTGGAGTCTCCTAAAGAGCCCAAAATCTCCTTTTACTCTTGCATCTCTAAGCAGACAAATTTCCGTATTTCGCGGCTTGCAAGACTTGTCTTCGTTTCAATGGCTCGGCATTGGACGTAACTGGCAGAGCTACAGCCCATCCCACACAACAGATTTATAGCTCCTGTCACTGACCTTCAGTTTATAGGACGCAGGGTGGTTTTTACAGACATTTTATGGAAAAAATGCGTCTAATAAGCCGCGAAATACACACAATATTTCATCATTGACTGCAGAAAGAAAACTGAGAATACTACGTAACTAATACTAACATGAGGTGTAGAAAAAGACAATATACGATTTAGGATATTTATTATAGGAAACACTAAAGCCAGCAGATACGTTGTACCTCCCGTTCACAATCATTCTAGTATCTTAGCTAAAATCAGTATCATAATCACTAACATCTCGTCCAAAGCCATAAAAGATTTAGTTTAAAAATGGGAAACCAATAAATACCAATGTGGGCATCAATACCACGTGACAAGATTTATGTCAGTGATACCTTCAGGGACCTACGGTAGATACCAGCAGAGTCGACGAATGCATTACCTCGTTCCGAAACGACGACTCTAGACATGCAAGCGGTTTCACCAACACACAGAACCTCTTTATGAACTTCCCAGAGGCAAGACTTATCAATGGAAAGGACCGTCGCGGTAGACTATTTAGAACCCGCAGTAATAGCAACAACCAATAACAATTATCAAACTCTGGCCCATTCACAGTCTCCGAAATATTAGCGAGGCTTATTCTTCCAGTACCTGAAACTGCGTTCACCTAACCTCATTTGGCTGACTACTCGTGTTCTGTCACCTCAGAATCAATCAAAATCTCTCTCTCTCTCTCGCTCTCTCTCGCTCTCTCTCGCTCTCTCTCGCTCTCTCTCGCTCTCTCTCGCTCTCTCCTCTCTCTCCTCTCTCTCTCTCCTCTCTCTCCTCTCTCCTCTCTCTCCTCTCTCTCCTCTCTCTCTCTCCTCTCTCTCCTCTCTCCCTCTTCTCTCTTCTCCTCTCCTCTCTCTCCTCTCTCTCCTCTCTCTCCTCTCTCTCCTCTCTCTCTCTCTCTCTCTCGCTCTCTCTCTCTCTCTCTCGCTCTCTCTCCTCTCTCTCTCTCTCTCTCTCCTCTCTCTCCTCTCTCTCTCTCCTCTCTCTCTCTCCTCTCTCTCTCTCTCTCTCTCTCTCTCTCTCTCTCCAGCCTCCTATTAATATCAGTCTTGATCTGTTTGAAATTATTTGGTTCCTGTTAGACGAGACATCTTCCAATAAAGTGCCGTAACCCACATCGTCTTATTTACACCTAAGACGAGTGTGTTCTGCAGAACTAACATCTGGGACCTTTAATGCTTTAGATTTATTATATTTCTATATAATATTGAAAGTTACAGATTTATGGATGCATTCGCCAAGTTCTTTACTAGGTCTCCTTGTTTGCTAGATCCAGGTCAAGCAGGTTATTACTTCTTGTTAGTTCTGTTCCAAACCAATCGGAGGCAACTAACCATAACTGACAGGTTATAGAGCTAGCCAACTGCATGTCTTGCAGTGACGTCTTGCAGTGACGTCTTGCAGAGTATATTGGACACGTACCATGGATGACATGTGACCCTTATTGAACATATATTGGGATGACGACTGATCAGTATTAGACAAGCACTGACGCTGTCACCATGCTGGACATGTAGTCAGGTGACATCTGAACCATATACAACCACACCAGAACTTTCCCTTTTTCACTCTCTCCTGCTTTCTAAACTACACCTTTTATACGAAGGGTTGTGCCTTGATGCCTGAGAAGAGCTCTTGATCCAGGAAACAGAAGTTTCCTGGGCCTTCCTTGGCTCAAATGTGGCACTCTCCCGAACCTATGAACTACACGACCCCCTACGGGCTTAGCGCTTCCATAAGAATATAATTATAGATCAAGGCCTCAATTTTTTGTCAAGACTGTCTGCCTATGTATCTCCTAAGACTGTTGGTAGGCCGGTGTCTCCTAAGACTTTTGGTAGGCCTATCATCACGGTTTGCAAACTGTTGATAGTCTTATCAGTTCCAAGATTTTATAGGCCTATCAGTGTCTCCCATAACTGCCAAGACTGTTGGTAGGATTATGTGGTAATGCAGCAATTGCAAGAGGCAGGAGCGACGTAATCTGAATCCCAGTTACCTTCGGTTGTGCAGTTGCTACGGTACTGTGCTTGGCAATCTTGTTTCATGGAACCCTTTTGAAGGTTTTGATAATGTGGAAGTTCAGGGTTATTGATCTATAACTTCTTTGACATTGTTAGCACCTTTGTGGAGTGAGGCTGTAGTGGTGGTTTTTAATGACTGAGATGATTCCCGTGTCCGGGTTCCTCTTCGATAAGATAATTAAGGCACAAGAATGCGATTTCTTGCAATTTTTTGATGAGTATAAAGTTCAAGGACTCGGGTCTGGGGTGGAGTGTAGGGGCAAGCAGTGATTATACCTGGAGTATACCTGGAGTATACCTGGAGAGGGTTTCAAGGGTCAACGCCCCCCCCCCGCCGCCCGGTCTGTGACCAGACCTCATGGTTACCTAGTGCTGAAAACGGTATAAAATACTGACAAGCTGAAGATATCTATATTGATGAAACGTTTCGCGTACACAGTACTCTTCAGTCAAATACAGAGAGAGTCGGTGTAGTAGTGAAATAAATATGTAATCAGTCCATCAACCTTGGATTAAAAGTATTTGAGGTGGTCAGTCCCTCAGCCTCTCTAGGTTGATGGACTGATTACACGTTTATTTCACTACTACACCTGTTTCCTATGTATTTGACTGAAGAAGCCTACTGTATAGGCGAAACGTTTGTAGATAAATGGTATCATATTTGGATTTGTCAAGTGTGATACCACCTACGACTGCTTCACCTCACCTGTCTACAGTATACAAGCCACTTCTTCGATTACATCGACTCAAGGCTGAGGGACTGATTACCTCAAACTATTCCTGTTCTTCCCTATTCTCCATTGTATGGACTGATGAAGCCACTGTGTGGCGAACCGTTTCCTGAATAAAGATACCCAAGTGTTGCACATGTCTGTTAATCATCAGTAATTCGCTTTTCTAATGTCAAGTGGAGTTAGGGGTGACACCAGTCGTTAGGGAGACGCATCAGCATGAACATCTCTTGGGTCCTCAGTTCTTTGACTAGTGACACACTGTACACAGAGTCGCACTGTGACTTAAATATTCACTCTGTCAGTTTGTTGTAGATCTTTTAGCTAAAAGCCTGATACTACGGCTCCCGGACTTTCGGCCGACGGACACCTCACCGACGGATACTTCGCCGACGGACACTTCGCCGACGGATACTTCGCCGACGGACACTTCACCGAACGGACATGTGGCCGAACTGGCATAAAATAACAAACCTAACCTAATTATGCGTTCGGTGAAATATCCGTTTAGCCAATTGTCCTTCGACCAAATATTCGTCGGCCAAGTGTTCGTCGATCATTTGTCCGGACGCGGGTAACAGATGTTTTGGCCCAGGATTTTTCTTACGAATAAGTGTCTAGGATTTCTTTCAATATCACTTACGGCTCTCTGTCTCCCTCTCTGTCTCCCTCTCTGTCTCCCTCTCTGTCTCCCTCTCTGTGTCTCCCCCTCTGTCTCCCTCTCTGTGTCTCCCCCCTCTGTGTCTCCCCCCTCTGTGTCTCCCCCTCTGTGTCTCCCCCCTCTGTGTCTCCCCCCTCTGTGTCTCCCCCCCTCTGTCTCCCCCTCTGTGTCTCCCCCCTCTGTGTCTCCCCCCTGTGTGTGTCCCCCCCTCCTGTCTCCCCCCCCTGTCCCCCCTGTGTGTGTCCCCTCTGTCTCCCCCTCTGTCTCTCCCCCCTGTGTGTGTCCCCCCTGTGTGTGTCCCCCCTGGGTGTCTCCCCCCTCTGTGTGTCCCCCCTGTGTGTGTCCCCCCTCTGTCTCCCCCCCCCTGTGTGTCCCCTCTGTCCCCCCCTGTGTGTGTCCCCCCTGTGTGTGTCCCCCCTCTGTGTGTGTGTCTCCCCCCTCTGTGTCTCCCCCCTCTGTGTCCCCCCTGTGTGTGTCCCCCCCTCTGTGTCTCCCCCCTCTGTCTCCCCCCTGTGTGTGTCCCCCCTGTGTGTGTCCCCCCTGTGTGTGTCCCCCCTGTGTGTGTCCCCCCTGTGTGTGTCCCCCCTGTGTGTGTCCCCCCTGTGTGTGTCCCCCCTGTGTGTGTCCCCCCTGTGTGTGTCCCCCCTGTGTGTGTCCCCCCTGTGTGTGTCCCCCCTCTGTGTGTCCCCCCTCTGTGTGTCCCCCCTCTGTGTCTCCCCCCTCTGTGTCTCCCCCCTCTGTGTCTCCCCCCTCTGTGTCTCCCCCCTCTGTGTCTCCCCCCTCTGTCTCTCCCCCCTCTGTCTCTCCCCCCTCTGTCTCTCCCCCCTCTGTGTCTCCCCCCTCTGTGTCTCTGTCTGTCTCTGTCTCTCTGTCTGTCTCTGTCTCTCTCTCTAGACCTTGATAAATACCGTTTAAGATCAACCTTCTCTATTTTTCAGACCAATGTTTCCCTTTAGTTCAGAAAGTTTGCAGACTGAAAATTTCGGCGACTCGTTTTCTTTGCCTATGAAGGGCCAGTAGGCGCAGCGCTTATGTTCTTATGCTTATGTTTGCGCTTCCCATGAAGGGCTTACACCTCTCCCGTATGCGGAACATACTGCTTGTGACATTGATCTCGTCCACTCACTGTTACATTCTCATTGGTTAACTATAGCGCATTTTTTGAGTGGTGGTAGCAAGTTGGTTTCCTAGAATGATCATACTGGCAGATTACACTGTATTTACCAGTCTGTCTATCTGCACTTGTCCCAGTCTGTAACTGCACATGTCTCAGTCTGTCTGTAACAGCACATATCTCAGTCGATCTGTAACTGCACATGTCTGTCTGTCTGTAACAGCACATGTCTCAGTCGATCTGTAACTGCACATGTCTCGGGCATGGTGCCGACACTGTTATTGACTGCTATATGTGAGGATTAGAGCTGGTGAACAACCCACTCTCAGCTGCTGCTTCTACCACATATGTCATTCCATCACCTGCACTTGATACACCTGTATCGGCAGGTACAGCTGATACAGCCAGGTCATCAACTGAGACCGACTCGATCGCTTCATCAACTGCAACTGAGTTAGGTATTTCTTGAACCTGAGCCGATGGAAGGTTCCGTACTCGTGCTTCATATGGGATGACGTTTAGATTAGGTTAGGTTACGTTACCTTAGGTAAGATTTATTAGGAAACAAGACAAACGTTTCCTAACGCGGGTCTTAGTCATATGATGACCCGCCGCTGGAACTTTTGGTCATCTGACCGAGGCCTTCCACTGGCTTGCAGAACTTTTTGTGTGCGCGTTCATGAGCTTCACATTTGCTTCCTTGTTCTGTAGGCATCACCCAGCGAGATCTTTGGTTTATTTTTTAGATGACTCTCCCACAACCATCATGTAATTCTGAGACTAAAAAAATCCTTTTCAGTTGTCAAGATCGTTTCCATTGTCCTTCTCTCAACTCTCGTAATTCCTCTGAGTCTCGTATTTTTATTACAAAAGCAGAAACACTTTTAATGGATGCTGTGAATATCTTGGCACAAAATGTGAGACTCCTAGCCTGGAAAATGTCGCATTTAACTCCTCTGTTGTCTTTTCCCCGAGTCTTGTTTGTCTTCCACAGGTGAACCTGTTCTCCATAGCTCACGAAATCGTCGTAAGATTACAGAGAGACTCCGACTCAATCCATGTATTCAAATCCCACCCGTACCGTGGTTTGTTTTCCATATTGACTGGTGACCCCGTATATCCTGTCATCGAAGTCACCGTGCACTGTGACCTCCCGCTGGGTTACTGGGCACTGTGACCTCTTCCTGGCTTACCGGGTCATGTCTGTGACTGGATTTAGCTTCCTTGTAGCACCGACCTGAGGCCGGCCTTCCTTGCAGACTACCTGGTCAACCATGCTGTTGGTGTTAGAGCGTCACATCTCTATCTTGTGTCTACGATAGCCCATATTCACCGTAAATCCCCCCCCTCCCCGTTTTCTGTCTCTACCTTGTCTCTGCCATGTCGAGTTGACAGTAAAAGAAAAAAATCTCTTTCGAGGAAAATTATGTATTTGGTAGATTTATTCCAGCAGCTGCAGCTGCCAACTTTTTTCATCCTTTTTTTTGTTTCTAATTTTCTTTTTTTCACGAGAGTAAATTTTTCTTCTTTATATGCTTCAGGCTCCAGTGTAATAATAATTATTATTATTATTAATTATTATTATTATTATTATTATTATTATTATTATTATTATTATTATTATTATTATTATTATTATTATTATTATTATTTATAAAATTCATTTTATTATTTCTATTTTTGTTTTCTTTTATTTTTATTTTTTAGTAACTTGAAAATATTTTATTAGTGGTGGCCAGAATTTGAATTAGCTGATCTGGTGAGCAAATGGGTCGTCTGATTTTTGCTAAATACGTAATCACGAATTTCTTATTTCATAAATCTAACGCTGTTTCCTGAGCGGAATATTGAGGAACTTATTCCTCTTCGAACTACACTGACTTGGTGTTTCGTCTAGTATCTCTGCTGCTGCTAGTATCTCTGCTGGTACTACTATTGCTGCTGCTAGTATCTCTGCTGGTACTACTATTGCTGCTGCTAGTATCTCTGCTGGTACTACTATTGCTGCTGCTAGTATCTCTGCTGGTACTACTATTGCTGCTGCTAGTATCTCTGCTGGTACTACTATTGCTGCTGCTAGTATCTCTGCTGGTACTACTATTGCTGCTGCTAGTATCTGCTGGTACTACTATTGCTGCTGCTAGTATCTCTGCTGGTACTACTATTGCTGCTACTAGTATCTCTGCTGGTACTACTATTGCTGCTGCTAGTATCTCTGCTGGTACTACTATTGCTGCTGCTAGTATCTCTGCTGGTACTACTATTGCTGCTGCTAGTATCTCTGCTGGTACTACTATTGCTGCTGCTAGTATCTCTGCTGGTACTACTATTGCTGCTGCTAGTATCTCTGCTGGTACTACTATTGCTGCTGCTAGTATCTCTGCTGGTACTACTATTGCTGCTGCTAGTATCTCTGCTGGTACTACTATTGCTGCTGCTAGTATCTCTGCTGGTACTACTATTGCTGCTGCTAGTATCTCTGCTGGTACTACTATTGCTGCTGCTAGTATCTCTGCTGGTACTACTATTGCTGCTGCTAGTATCTCTGCTGGTACTACTATTGCTGCTGCTAGTATCTCTGCTGGTACTACTATTGCTGCTGCTAGTATCTGCTGGTACTACTATTGCTGCTGCTAGTATCTCTGCTGGTACTACTATTGCTGCTGCTAGTATCTCTGCTGGTACTACTACTATTGCTGCTGCTAGTATCTCTGCTGGTACAACTGTTGCTGCTGCTAGTATCTCTGTTGGTACTACTATTGCTGCTGCTAGTATCTCTGCTGGTACAACTGTTGCTGCTGCTGGTATCTCTGCTGGTACAACTGTTGCTGCTGCTAGTATCTCTGTTGGTACTACTACTGCTGATAGCTCTGCTGGTACTACTACTGCTGCTGATAGTATCTCTGCTGCTGCTAGTGTCTCTGCTGGTACTACTATTGCTGCTACTAGTATCTCTGCTGATACTACTATTGCTGCTGCTAGTATCTCTGCTGGTAGTATTGCTGCTGCTAGTATCTCTGCTGGTACTACTACTACTACTGCTGCTGCTAGTATCTCTGCTGCTGCTAGTATCTCTGCTGGTACTACTGCTGCTAGTATCACTGCTGGTACTACTACTACTGCTAGTATCTCTGCTGGTACTACTACTGCTAGTATCTCTGCTGGTACTACTATTGCTGCTGCTAGTATCTCTGCTGGTACTATTGCTGCTGCTAGTATCTCTGCTGGTGCAACTGTTGCTGCTGCTAGTATCTCTGCTGGTACTACTACTGCTGCTGATAGTATCTCTCCTGCTAGTATCTCTGCTGGTACTACTACTGCTGATAGTATCTCTCCTGCTAGTATCTCTGCTGGTACAACTGTTGCTGCTGCTAGTATCTGTGCTGGTACTATTATTGCTGCTGCTAGTATCTCTGCTGGTACAACTGTTGCTGCTGCTGCTAGTATCTCTGCTGGTACTACTACTACTGCTGCTAGTATCACTGCTGGTACTACTACTGCTGCTGCTAGTATATCTGCTGGTACAACTGTTGCTGCTGCTAGTATCTCTGCTGGTACTACTGCTGCTGCTAGTATCTCTGCTGCTAGTATCTCTCCTGCTAGTATCTCTGCTGCTGCTAGTATCTCTGCTGGTACTATTGCTGCTAGTGTGGTAGCACTGGACATTGCTGGTGCTTTCGACCAGGTGTGGCACCAGGGCCTCTTAGCAAAACTTCAAGCACTGGGAATTGCAGGCTCTATCCTATGTCTCCTCAGTGATTACCTTCATGGTAGATCTCTAAGGGTAGTTCTCAGTGGAACGGAATCAGCAAGACATCCTATTGGGGCAAGTGTTCCACAAGGAAGCGTGCTGGGACCATTGTTATGGAATGTCTGCTTCAGTGACCATCTTCATCTCATCCCAGAATCCCATGCATATGCAGACGACTGTACACTGACATTCACTTATCCAAGAGAAGAAATGCCAGCTGCTCTAAGCTACATCAATCACCAGCTAAGAGCTATATCAGCTTGGGGAAATAGATGGCAAGTAAAATTTGCACCTGAGTAAACGCAAATGATGGTCTCTAGGTACCATGATGGTAATGCTGGTAGAGTAGTATAGATGAATGGGAGGGTGTTGGCACCTGGAGAAGAAGTTAATATCCTTGGGGTGAAATTTGACTCCAAACTGACCATGAAGAACCATGTTGGAAATCTTGCAAACAAGGCAGCCAGGAAGCTTACAGCACTTCGCCGTATCTCGCATCTGCTTGACAGTAGGGGTTGCAAGATTCTGAACGAGGCACAAGTACGCTCACACCTTGAGTATGCTCCACTTTCTTGGTTTGCCTGCCCCCCCCCCTCTCATCTGCGACTGCTTGACAGAGTAGAGAACAGAGCAAGACGTCTCATCTCTTGCCTGGACCCATCCTGGATAGATCTGTCATTTCAGCAGAGCCTTCAACATAGGAGGGATGTGGGTGGCCTTACTGTTATGTACAAGGCCAATATTGTCAAAGTACCACACTTGGATCCACTTCGAGGACAGCGTGAAACAAGCTTTTATGCCACAAGACGGGCAGAAAGCAGCAACTTCACTCTGGCTGTACCCTTCTCCAGAACATCACTCCATCTGAGATCATATATACCCAGGATGACTCGAGTATGGAACACATTCGTACAGCATAATGATGTCAGCGAGATAGTCGGTTGATCAAATGAAAATGCTGGCCCACAGATGGCTCCAGCTTCATCCTGTTCCCTACTTGTATGTCTCATGACAATAAAAATGCTTTGAAATGAGCTGATGTAGGTAACAGCTCTTAGCTTGCCAATAAAGTTAGGAATCCTTAACCTGTAAATAGCTTGTCAATAAAGCTAGAGATCCTTAACCTTGTCAAACCCTGTGTATAAAAAAAAAGGTGGGGAGGAAGGGGGGGACAGGCAGGCTTTCGAAACTGTTGCAACAATTGAAACACGCTACAAAGGTAAATAGTTCTGCAATGCTTACTGATTTCTGCTGTATGTTGCAACGGGATGAGCCAGCCAAGGCTTACAGACGTCAGAGCCATTATTAACATGTTTGTGTTTGCTGATAGTCTGTTATTCCTATGTTGATTAGTTTGTTAATTTGTTATAAAGACGAGGGTTAAGGCTGTATGTAACCTCTCCATTAACAGTCAAGAAAACATTAATACCTGTAATAGAGATTGAAGCAAATCCTCAGCATATATATATACTAATGATGTACACATTTGGATGTATATAACTGTATTCTTTTCTTCATGTACATTAGTGTACCAGTTTATACGAATATAATGGACTAAAGCTTTCAATAAATTCTACAAAGCTATTAATTTCGAGACGTGATTTGTTAAGCACAAACTGTTTTCATCATCAGGTTTTCTTTTTATTTAGTGAAGTGAGTGTATGAAGCACCTACAGTTTAAAACTTAGATTTTGTTGTAATAACAAAAATAATGTTGTCGTGTTGCTTGTGTTTCCTGTTTTCCCATTTCATTTCTGTATCTTGTAAATATAATTTAAGTCTCTATGCGGGAAGAATAATGTTGCTCTTGGCTTTACACGCTGTAATTCCAGACACTTCTTTAAGAGTAATGCAATGAGAATGGAATTCAGGAGAACCACCAGATGTTATGAGTATCTAGCCAGAGGAACTACCACAGCCAGAAGCTTCAGACCACAGCCAGAAGCTTCAGACCACAGTCAGAAGCTTCAGACCACAGTCAGAAGCTACAGACCACAGTCAGAAGCTACAGATCACAGCCAGAAGCTTCAGACCACAGCTAGAAGCTTCAGACCACAGCCAGAAGCTTCAGACCACAGCCAGAAGCTACAGACCACAGTCAGAAGTTACAGACCACAGCCAGAAGCTTCAGACCACAGCCAGAAGCTACAGACCACAGCCAGAAGCTTCAGACCACAGCCAGAAGCTACAGACCACAGCCAGAAGCTACAGACCACAGCCAGAAGCTACAGACCACAGCCAGAAGCTTCAGACCACAGCCAGAAGCTTCAGACCACAGCCAGAAGCTTCAGACCACAGCCAGAAGCTACAGACCACAGTCAGAAGCTACAGACCACAGTCAGAAGCTACAGACCACAGTCAGAAGCTTCAGACCACAGCCAGAAGCTATAGACCACAGTCAGAAGCTTCAGACCACAGTCAGAAGCAGACCACAGCCAGAAGCTACAGACCACAGCCAGAAGCTTCAGACTACAGCCAGAAGCTTCAGACCACAGCCAGAAGCTTCAGACCACATCCAGAAGCTTCAGACCACATCCAGAAGCTACAGATCACAGCCAGAAGCTTCAGACCACAGTCAGAAGCTTCAGACCACAGCCAGAAGCTTCAGACCACAACCAGAAGCTTCAGACCACAGCCAGAAGCTTCAGACCACAGCCAGAAGCTTCAGACCACAGCCAGAAGCTTCAGACCACAGCCAGAAGCTTCAGACCACAGCCAGAAGCTTCAGACCACAGCCAGAAGCTTCAGACCACAGCCAGAAGCTTCAGACCACAGCCAGAAGCTGCAGACCACAGCCAGAAGCTTCAGACCACAGCCAGAAGCTGCAGACCACAGCCAGAAGCTGCAGACCACAGCCAGAAGCTACAGACCACAGCCAGAAGCTACAGACCACAGCCAGAAGCTACAGACCACAGCCAGAAGCTACAGACCACAGCCAGAAGCTACAGACCACAGCCAGAAGCTTCAGACCACAGCCAGAAGCTGCAGACCACAGCCAGAAGCTGCAGACCACAGCCAAAAGGTACAGACCACAGCCAGAAGCTACAGACCACAGCCAGAAGCTACAGACCACAGCCAGAAGCTACAGACCACAGCCAGAAGCTACAGACCACAGCCAGAAGCTACAGACCACAGCCAGAAGCTACAGACCACAGCCAGAAGCTACAGACCACAGCCAGAAGCTACAGACCACAGCCAGAAGCTACAGACCACAGCCAGAAGCTACAGACCACAGCCAGAAGCTACAGACCACAGCCAGAAGCTACAGACCACAGCCAGAAGCTACAGACCACAGCCAGAAGCTTCAGACCACAGCCAGAAGCTACATACCACAGCCAGAAGCTTCAGACCACAGCCAGAAGCTACATACCACAGCCAGAAGCTACAGACCACAGCCAGAAGCTACAGACCACAGCCAGAAGCTTCAGACCACAGCCAGAAGCTACAGACCACAGCCAGAAGCTACAGACCACAGCCAGAAGCTACAGACCACAGCCAGAAGCTACAGACCACAGCCAGAAGCTACAGACCACAGCCAGAAGCTACAGACCACAGCCAGAAGCTACAGACCACAGCCAGAAGCTACAGACCACAGCCAGAAGCTACAGACCACAGCCAGAAGCTACAGACCACAGCCAGAAGCTACAGACCACAGCTAGAAGCTACAGACCACAGCCAGAAGCTACAGACCACAGCCAGAAGCTACAGACCACAGCCAGAAGCTTCAGACCACAGCCAGAAGCTACAGACCACAGCCAGAAGCTACAGACCACAGCCAGAAGCTACAGACCACAGCCAGAAGCTACAGACCACAGCCAGAAGCTACAGACCACAGCCAGAAGCTTCAGACCACAGCCAGAAGCTACAGACCACAGCCAGAAGCTTCAGACCACAGCCAGAAGCTTCAGACCACAGCCAGAAGCTACAGACCACAGCCAGAAGCTACAGACCACAGCCAGAAGCTACAGACCACAGCCAGAAGCAGACCACAGCCAGAAGCTGCAGACCACAGCCAGAAGCTACAGACCACAGCCAGAAGCTACAGACCACAGCCAGAAGCTTCAGACCACAGCCAGAAGCTACAGACCACAGCCAGAAGCTACAGACCACAGCCAGAAGCTACAGACCACAGCCAGAAGCTACACACCACAGCCAGAAGCTGCAGACCACAGCCAGAAGCTTCAGACCACAGCCAGAAGCTACAGACCACAGCCAGAAGCTACAGACCACAGCCAGAAGCTACAGACCACAGCCAGAAGCTTCAGACCACAGCCAGAAGCTACAGACCACAGCCAGAAGCTACAGACCACAGCCAGAAGCTACAGACCACAGCCAGAAGCTGCAGACCACAGCCAGAAGCTACAGACCACAGCCAGAAGCTACAGACCACAGCCAGAAGCTACAGACCACAGCCAGAAGCTACAGACCACAGCCAGAAGCTACAGACCACAGCCAGAAGCTACAGACCACAGCCAGAAGCTGCAGACCACAGCCAGAAGCTTCAGACCATAGCCAGAAGCTTCAGACCACAGCCAGAAGCTACAGACCACAGCCAGAAGCTTCAGACCACAGCCAGAAGCTACAGACCACAGCCAGAAGCTACAGACCACAGCCAGAAGCTACAGACCACAGCCAGAAGCTTCAGACCACAGCCAGAAGCTACAGACCACAGCCAGAAGCTACAGACCACAGCCAGAAGCTTCAGACCACAGCCAGAAGCTTCAGACCACAGCCAGAAGCTACAGACCACAGCCAGAAGCTTCAGACCACAGCCAGAAGCTTCAGACCACAGCCAGAAGCTACAGACCACAGCCAGAAGCTACAGACCACAGCCAGAAGCTTCAGACCACAGCCAGAAGCTACAGACCACAGCCAGAAGCTACAGACCACAGCCAGAAGCTGCAGACCACAGCCAGAAGCTTCAGACCACAGCCAGAAGCTACAGACCACAGCCAGAAGCTACAGACCACAGCCAGAAGCTTCAGACCACAGCCAGAAGCTACAGACCACAGCCAGAAGCTTCAGACCACAGCCAGAAGCTACAGACCACAGCCAGAAGCTACAGACCACAGCCAGAAGCTTCAGACCACAGCCAGAAGCTACAGACCACAGCCAGAAGCTACAGACCACAGCCAGAAGCTTCAGACCACAGCCAGAAGCTACAGACCACAGCCAGAAGCTACAGACCACAGCCAGAAGCTTCAGACCACAGCCAGAAGCTACAGACCACAGCCAGAAGCTACAGACCACAGCCAGAAGCTTCAGACCACAGCCAGAAGCTACAGACCACAGCCAGAAGCTACAGACCACAACCAGCGGTTACCTAAAATGCTTTATGTTCAGGAAGGTATGTTAAATAAGCATGACAACGAGAGTGGGGTCCATAAGGCTGGTAAACATGGTGATTAACGGTAATATATAACCCATCTGACTTGTCAGTATTTATCAGAAGTCTGCCGATTGTCCTTTCATTTTGATAGCGTGCAATAGACGCTTTTGCCGGGCCTCTAACACCTTCCTATGAATACCGCAATATTCTGGGGTTTTCGTTGTTCGTACTAGTGCACCATAATTGACTTGTAATATATTTTATCAATTACACGTCCTAGAAGCTCCAGAAATTGATGAATAATGCGCTCACTCGTCGTGTTAGTCAGCTCCCTGCGACTACCACTGTTAGGGGAATTTTCCATCAGTCTTGTATAGATTCTACAGCTCGTACTTCCGCTGCCACAACAAGCTAGTAATCACCTTCTCAGTTGTATTAGGGGGCTACAGATTCCTTTTAATTTCAAAATGAAAAAACACTCGACGGATTTTACATTGCAGTGGAGCACCTTCTTTACGAGGCTTATTGGCTTGGCTATCGCTTTTATCCTTAATATATTTTCTGTGGCATCCGGCCACGGCTGGATGGAGTCTGTAGCTACTGGCTGTGGTCTGTAGCTACTGGCTGTGGTCTTTCCTGGCTAAACTGTTATGACAGACACATCTGCTAGGACTCTCTTGAATTTCAATCTTCTTATTGCATTGCTCCTTAAGAAACTTATGCAATAGCGGAGCGAAAGGCCTAGAGCAATATTTTTCTTCTCCAGTGGTTGCTGGACATTATTGGTCGCTTGTTTCGTATATCAGTTTATTGAGTTTAAGTGTAAAAAGCCCTGAATCAAGAGACCAACAAAGTATTTGGTTTTGGTCTCCCTGTCTTCCTTTGTGTTGAGAAAGCTTACCTCTGACTGTGACGTCTGTTTGTTCAAGAATCTCCCTCTTAAATTAGACCTTTTAATTGGTTTTGGACGTACATGCGGGTGCGCGCGCACACACACACACACACACACACACACACACACACACACACACACACACACACACACACACACACACACACACACACACACACTAACACACACACTAACACACACACTAACACACATACTAACACACACATACTAACACACACACACTAACACACACACACTAACACACACACACTAACACACACACACTAACACACACACACTAACACACACACACTAACACACACACACTAACACACACACACACACACACACACACACTAACACAGGCAGTTTCCCACCGAGGGAAGGTGACCTGAAAAAAGAACATTTTAATCACTCCATCAGTGTCTTGCCAAAGGCGCCGACACTAGAGTTCAAAAACTGCAACATATCTCCACACCACCTTCAGAGTGCAGGCACTCTACTTCCCACCTCCAGAGCTTAAGACCGGCTAACCAGTTTCCCTCAGTTCCCTCATAAATGTTACCTTGCTCACACTCCAGCACACGTAAAGTCATAACCACTTGCCTCCACGCCTACCTAACACACTCACGTATGCTTGTTGGAAGTCCAAGCCCCTTGCACGCAAAACTTCCTTTACACCCTTCAATCATTCATATGACGTCTTCCCCACCCTATAGATTTATACGTTATCCAAGTCATTCTGTTTTGTTCCATCCTCTCTAAATCTCCGAAGCACCTCAGTGACCCTTCTTCTGCCCTCTGGCTACTTTTAGAAACCCCACATTTCCTAATCTCTAGGCTACAGATTCTCTGCATAATATTCACACCATACATTGCCCTCAGGCACATCTCCACTGCCTCCAGCCTTTTCCTTATTGCAACATTCACAACCCATGCCTCACACCCACTGTACTATCGTATAACCACCATTTTTGCTTCCATGGACAACTTCGTCTCCACAGACACTTCAGTGCACCACTCACCCCTTTTCCCCTCGTCAGTTTTGGTTCACCTCGTCTTTCATAAACCCATCTACTAACAAATTTCCCTTCCAAATTCTTGAGTAAGACCCTCTTCATGTAGTTATTTTGTTACTTCTAATATCGGAGTTACATTCATTTTTTTTATTGGGACATATGAAGCAGTGTGAGTTTTAAACTCGATGTCTCTCCCTGAGCATAATGTTGTAGTGAAGCTTCCACTGAACCAAACAATTAAAAACTGTAACATTTTTCTTTGTTTTCCATTCGTCTGACGCTATAGTAAATGTTTCCTTTTGCTTTGCCAGTTATTCTCTGTATTCTAGTTTTTCTGGGTGTTCTTACAGATGTCACTTATTACGTACACGAGTGAAGATATGGCCTGCACACTGCCGTAATGCGATAACCACTTAGGAAGGAGCAGAAAATATATTAATATACATATTTCCTTCGCAGATATATATATATATATATATATATATATATATATATATATATATATATATATATATATATATATATATATATATATATATATATTTTACAGCTATGTACAGTGCAAGCACAAGACACTGTCAAATCGTGGCGACCAGCACGGAGGGCAAGTCTGCCATAGTTGTTTCACTAGTGTATCACATCGGTTCACAGCTTTGACGGGCTATCTTGTGACTGGTTAGTTGAACCAAGGTACTGGTATAACAACGGGACCCCTTGTTTATTAAACTCTCAGCACCTGGTTCGCTGGTCGGGAGGCAGCCTAAACGAGTGTGACATACGCTGAGTAAAGTATAACATACTCTTAGCATGCCACAGCGCTCTTGCGAGTGTTGTTACAGGTGGGGCACTTGTGAGTGTTGTTACAGGTGGGGCACTTGTGAGTGTTGTTACAGGTGGGGCACTTGTGAGTGTTGTTACAGGTGGGGCACTTGAGAGTGTTGTTACAGGTGGCGCACTTGTGAGTGTTGTTACAGGTGGGGCACTTGTGAGTGTGTTTACGGATGGCGCTCTTGTGAGTGTGCTTACAGATGGCGCTCTTGTGAGTGTGCTTACAGATGGCGCTCTTGTGAGTGTGCTTACAGATGGTGCTCTTGTGAGTGTGCTTACAGATGGTGCTCTTGTGAGTGTGCTTACAGATGGTGCTCTTGTGAGTGTGCTTACAGATGGCGCTCTTGTGATTGTTCTTAACAGATGGCGCTCTTGTGAGTGTTCTTAACAGATGGCGCTCTTGTGAGTGTTCTTAACAGATGGCGCTCTTGTGAGTGTTCTTAACAGATGGCGCTCTTGTGAGTGTTCTTAACAGATGGCGCTCTTGTGAGTGTTCTTAACAGATGGCGCTCTTGTGAGTGTTCTTAACAGATGGCGCTCTTGTGAGTGTTCTTAACAGATGGCTCTCTTCTGTCTTCTCTAAGTGCTGTTAGTTTAGATAATCTCTGTAATTAATTCCCAAGTCCAGCTAAATACTTTATTTACGTTTCTCTCTCTCTCTTCCTCTTTGTCTTCCCTTCTTTCCGTCTTCTTTCACTCCCTCCTACCTTCATTCTGGGGAAAAAATGCGAAATCAGGTTAGAAAAGTAGCGCATTAGTTTCGGACAGTTTTGGACGTGTTCGTGTGCTAATTGGGAGTGTGATCTGGGTAACAATTATTGCTGCTGGGGGTTGCTGGTGTTACCAGTGTTGCCGGAGGTTGCTGGGTGTTACCAGTGTTGCCGGAGGTTGCTGGGTGTTACCAGTGTTGCCGGAGGTTGCTGGGTGTTACCAGTGTTGCCGGAGGTTGCTGGGTGTTACCAGTGTTGCCGGAGGTTGCTGGGTGTTACCAGTGTTGCCGGAGGTTGCTGGGTGTTACCAGTGTTGCCGGAGGTTGCTGGGTGTTAACAGTGTTGCCGGGGGTTGCTGGGTGTTACCAGTGTTGCCGGGGGTTGCTGGTATTACCTGTATTGCCGGAGGTTGCTGAGTGTTACCAGAGTTGCCGGAGGTTGCTGGGTGTTACCAGTGTTGCCGGAGGTGCTGGGTGTTACCAGTGTTGCCGGAGGTTGCTGGGTGTTACCAGTGTTGCCGGGGGTTGCTGGTTTTACCTGTATTGCCGGAGGTTGCTGGGCGTTACCAGTGTTGTCGGAGGTTGCTGGGTGTTACCAGTGTTGTCGGAGGTTGCTGGGTGTTACCAGTGTTGCCGGAGGTTGCTGGGTGTTACCAGTGTTGCCGGGGGTTGCTGGTATTACCTGTATTGCCGGAGGTTGCTGGGTGTTACCAGTGTTGCCGGAGGTTGCTGGGTGTTACCAGTGTTGCCGGAGGTTGCTGGGTGTTACCAGTGTTGCCGGAGGTTGCTGGGTGTTGCCGGAGGTTGCTGGGTGTTACCAGTGTTGGCGGAGGTTCCTGGGTGTTACCAGTGTTGCCAGGGGTTGCTGGTATTACCTGTATTGCCGGAGGTTGCTGGGTGTTACCAGTGTTGCCGGAGGTGCTGGGTGTTACCAGTGTTGCCGGAGGTGCTGGGTGTTGCCAGTGTTGCCGGAGGTTGCTGGGTGTTACCAGTGTTGCCGGAGGTTGCTGGGTGTTACCAGTGTTGCCGGAGGTGCTGGGTGTTACCAGTGTTGCCGGAGGTTGCTGGGTGTTACCAGTGTTGCCGGGGGTTGCTGGTATTACCTGTATTGCCGGAGGTTGCTGGGCGTTATCAGTGTTGTCGGAGGTTGCTGGGTGTTACCAGTGTTCCCGAAGGTTGCTGGGCGTTACCAGTGTTGCTGGGGGTTGCTGGTATTACCTGTATTTCCGGAGGTTGCTGGGTGTTACTAGTGTTGCCGGAGGTTGCTGGGGTTGCTGGGTGTTACCAGTGTTGCCGGAGGTTGCTGGCTGTTACCAGCGTTGCCGGGGGTTGCTGGTATTACCTGTATTGCCGGTGGTTGCTGGGCGTTACCAGTGTTGCCGGAGGTTGCTGGGTGTTACCAGTGTTGCCGGAGGTTGCTGGGTGTTACCAGTGTTGCCGGAGGTTGCTGGGTGTTACCAGTGTTGCCGGAGGTTGCTGGGTGTTGCCAGTGTTGCCGGAGGTTGCTGGGTGTTACCAGTGTTGCCGGAGGTTGCTGGGTGTTGCCGGAGGTTGCTGGGTGTTGCCAGTGTTCCCGGAGGTTGCTGGGTGTTACCAGTGTTGCCGGAGGTTGCTGGGTGTTGCCGGAGGTGCTGGGTGTTACCAGTGTTGCCGGAGGTTGCTGGGTGTTACCAGTGTTGCCGGAGGTTGCTGGGTGTTACCAGCGTTGCCGGAGGTTGCTGGGTGTTACCAGTGTTGCCGGAGGTTTCTGGGTGTTACCAGTGTTGCCGGGGGTTGCTGGTATTACCTGTATTGCCGGAGGTTGCTGGGTGTTACCAGTGTTGCCGGGGGTTGCTGGGTGTTACCAGTGTTGCCGGGGGTTGCTGGGTGTTACCAGTGTTGCCGGAGGTTGCTGGGTGTTACCAGTGTTGCCGGAGGTTGCTGGGTGTTGCCGGAGGTGCTGGGTGTTACCAGTGTTGCCGGAGGTTGCTGGGTGTTACCAGTGTTGCCGGAGGTTGCTGGGTGTTACCAGTGTTGCCGGGGGTTGCTGGTATTACCTGTATTGCCGGAGGTTGCTGGGCGTTACCAGTGTTGCCGGAGGTTGCTGGGTGTTACCAGTGTTGCCGGGGGTTGCTGGTATTACCTGTATTGCCGGAGGTTGCTGGGCGTTACCAGTGTTGCCGGAGGTTGCTGGGTGTTACCAGTGTTGCCGGAGGTGCTGGGTGTTACCAGTGTTGTCGGAGGTTGCTGGGTGTTACCAGTGTTGCCGAAGGTTGCTGGGTGTTGCCGGAGGTTGCTGGGTGTTACCAGTGTTGCCGGAGGTTGTTGGGTGTTACCAGTGTTGCCGGAGGTGCTGGGTGTTACCAGTGTTGCCGGAGGTTGCTGGGTGTTACCAGTGTTGCCGGAGGTTGCTGGGTGTTACCAGTGTTGCCGGAGGTTGCTGGGTGTTACCAGTGTTGCCGGAGGTTGCTGGGTGTTACCAGTGTTGCCGGAGGTTGCTGGGTGTTACCAGTGTTGCCGGAGGTTGCTGGGTGTTACCAGTGTTGCCGGAGGTTGCTGGGTGTTACCAGTGTTGCCGGAGGTTGCTGGGTGTTACCAGTGTTGCCGGAGGTTGCTGGGTGTTACCAGTGTTGCCGGAGGTTGCTGGGTGTTACCAGTGTTGCCGGAGGTTGCTGGGTGTTACCAGTGTTGCCGGAGGTTGCTGGGTGTTACCAGTGTTGCCGGAGGTTGCTGGGTGTTACCAGTGTTGCCGGAGGTTGCTGGGTGTTACCAGAGTTGCCGGAGGGTGCTGGGTGTTACCAGTGTTGCCGGAGGTTGCTGGGTGTTACCAGTGTTGCCGGAGGTTGCTGGGTGTTACCAGTGTTGCCGGAGGTTGCTGGGTGTTACCAGTGTTGCCGGAGGTTGCTGGGTGTTACCAGTGTTGCCGGAGGTTGCTGGGTGTTACCAGTATTGCCGGAGGTTGCTGGGTGTTACCAGTGTTGCCGGAGGTTGCTGGGTGTTACCAGTGTTGCCGGAGGTGCTGGGTGTTACCAGTGTTGCCGGAGGTTACCAGTGTTGCCGAAGGTTGCTGGGTGTTACCAGTGTTGCCGGATTTTGCTGGGTGTTACCAGTGTTGCCGGAGGTTGCCAGTGTTGCCGGAGGTTGCTGGGTGTTACCAGTGTTGCCGGAGGTTGCTGGGTGTTACCAGTGTTGCCGGAGGTTGCTGGGTGTTACCAGTGTTGCCGGAGGTTGCTGGGTGTTACCAGTGTTGCCGGAGGTTGCTGGGTGTTACCAGTGTTGCCGGAGGTGCTGGGTGTTACCAGTGTTGCCGGAGGTTACCAGTGTTTCCGGAGGTTGCTGGGTGTTACCAGTGTTGCCGGATTTTGCTGGGTGTTACCAGTGTTGCCGGAGGTTGCCAGTGTTTCCGGAGGTTGCTGGGTGTTACCAGTGTTGCTACTAGAGGTTGTTGTTGTTACTAGTGTTGGTGGGTCCCATAAAGTCTTTGAGTGTCGTTGTAAAAGTTCCATTACATCTAGTTATCCGAAGCAACCTGAGTGAGTGTGGTAATGTTTGTTTTCCTTCACACATCACTTGTCTTCTCGTGCACATTTTGTCTTCTCTCACCAACTTGATTCATTACTGGTTCCATTAAAATTTACTCACAAATTTTGGCTTCCTCAGTGCAAGTCTTTTTTCAAGTTATTTAGTTCTGTGAAACTCGAAATTTGTTTGTTTTTCTCACTTCTGTCATGTAAACAACTTTATTAAGCTATTTCAGTGGCAAAATTTTTTCATGGTTACACTTTAGTTCCAAAAATCAATCTCGGGATTTGTTTTTACTGTAACACTATGGTTATAAGTGGACAGGTAAGCCAGCGGAAGGCGTCTGTCAGATGACCAAGAGCTCCAGTAGTAGATCATCATGTGGCTGAGACCCGCGTCAGGAAACGCTTGTCCTGTTCCCTGACAAATCATACCTAATCAAGCCTAAAATTTTCTTTGCAGTCCAGAGAATGATGGAGAGTTCTGGAGCTGTGACCAGAGTCCTGGTAAGGAGGGAGAAGAGGATGAAATGGAATAGAGTAGGTATGGGTATTAGTAGTGAATAGGACGACACACGAAAAGGTTCATCCTTTTTGATCAATATTGTAATGAATAATGACTAATACAAGTAAAACACTTGGGTACCTTCCCTTCAGTGAAGATATTTAAGTATTGCTCATCAGGTTGTCGGTATTGTGTACCATTAATATGGTAATAATTGTATACAGTATGTATTATGTATACATGAAGTATATTTGTTATACACCAGACGGTCTAGCTCGCCTATACTAGTAACAAGGCTGAAAATGGTTTAGAAAAACCCACACGTTGAAGAATTACACTTTTGCAACATTTGAGTATCTTGTGGAAACGTGTCACTAATAAGTGGCTTCCTCAGTCCGGTAAAGAGATGAATGGTGGATGATGAGAAGGTGTTTGAGGTAATCAATCTCTCAGCCTTGTGTCGATGTGTTCAGTCTATCAGTCTTGAGAAAAGTAAAGCACATCGACACGACATCGACACAGCCTCGTGTCGATGTGCATTACTTTTCTCCAGGCTGAGGGACTGATTACCTCAATCACCTTCTCATCATTCATCTCTGTACAGGAAAGGATGTGTAAGTACGTATACCTGCACTGGGTGTAGGTATATTTTTTTTTCCACGAAGAGCGTAAATGTTCTAAAAATTTGAATGAACCCAAATTTGCTAAGTTTATGTTAACTTTGTTAATAATGTTATATGACTGCAGTGTTTCTAGCAACAATTTGTTGTGGATAGTACGAGGTGTGTTTCACGAGAGGGGGGGGGATGTTTCACCAGGTTGCGTTTCACCAAGGTGTGTGTTTCACGAGGGGGGTTATTCACGAGGTCGGACCTTCACGAGGGGTGTGTTTTTCACCATGTTTCACCAAGGTGTGTTTCACGAGGGGGGTGTTCCACCAGGTTGTGTTTCACCAAGGTGTGTTTCACGAGGCGGGAGTTTCACGAGGGGGGTGTTCCACCAGGTTGTGTTTCACCAAGGTGTGTTTCACGAGGGGGGAGTTTCACGAGGGGGGTGTTCCACCAGGTTGTGTTTCACCAAGGTGTGTTTCACGAGGCGGGAGTTTCACGAGGGGGGTGTTCCACCAGGTTGTTTCACGAGGGGGGAGTTTCACGAGGGGGGTGTTCCACCAGGTTGTGTTTCACCAAGGTGTGTTTCACGAGGCGGGAGTTTCACGAGGGGGGTGTTCCACCAGGTTGTGTTTCACCAAGGTGTGTTTCACGAGGGGGGAGTTTCACGAGGGGGGTGTTCCACCAGGTTGTGTTTCACCAAGGTGTGTTTCACGAGGGGGGAGTTTCACGAGGGGGGTGTTCCACCAGGTTGTGTTTCACCAAGGTGTGTTTCACGAGAGGGAGTGTTTCACCAGGTTGTGTTTCACCAGGCTGTGTTTCACTAGGTTGTGTTTCACCAAGGTGTGTGTTTCACGAGAGGGGTTGTTTCACCGGGTTGTTTCACCAGGGTGTGTTGCACGAGGATGGGGGGTGTTGCACGAGGACGGGGGGTGTTGCACGAGGACGGGGGGTGTTGCACGAGGATGGGGGGTGTTGCACGAGGATGGGGTGTGTTGCACGAGGATGGGGGGTGTTTCACGAGGATGGGGGGTGTTGCACGAGGATGGGGGGTGTTGCACGAGGATGGGGGGTGTTGCACGAGGATGGGGGGTGTTGCACGAGGAAGCGGGGTGTTGCACGAGGATGGGGTGTGTGTTGCACGAGGATGGGGTGTGTTGCACGAGGATGGGGTGTGTTGCACGAGGAAGCGGGGTGTTGCACGAGGATGGGGAGTGTTGCACAAGGATGGAGAATGTTGCACGAGGATGGGGGGTGTTGCACGAGGATGGGGGGTGTTGCACAAGGATGGGGAGTTGCACGAGGATGGGGTGTGTTGCACGAGGAAGCGGGGTGTTGCACGAGGATGGGGGTGTTGCACAAGGATGGGGAGTGTTGCACGAGGATGGGGGGTGTTGCACAAGGATGAAGGATGGGGAGTGTTGCACGAGGAAGGGGGGTGTTGCACGAGGATGGGGGGTGTTGCACGAGGGATACACCCACATGTACGCCGTACAATCCTTACTCAAATCTTTATCATAAGAATGTCTTCTCGGTGACGACAAATAATGGAGTAAACTTCAGCCTGGGGAGGGTTTTCACGGTATATTAGACTGATGTGAATTCAATTTGCATCAATTTGTGAAAATTGAGTTGCAATATAAATTAGCGGTCTTCATCCGAGGTCTGGTGGTAGCGCATCAAATTAACCCTGCAACAGAACTAACAAGTTGATGTTGCAACTCCAGTGTTGCGTGTTCCAGTGACAGATTTTCACGTGAATATTCCTGCTTTGCAGATTTCAGGAGTCTGTAATTTTATTACTCCAAGTTTAAATTCACTAACAAACAAATAAAAAAAAATGTAAGAAATGCTGTGTACAGTAAACACGTTGTCTACCACTATTGCTACTACTTACTACTAGCACTGCTGCTGCTGCTGTTATTGCTGCTGCAGCTCCTGCTTCTGCTTCTGCTTCTTCCAGCATCACCTCTAACACTACTACTGTTACACTTTCTTTCCTTCTCTGTGCCGTCCTTGTCTTCCTCGTGTGTGTGTGTGTGTGTGTGTGTGTACTCACCTAATTGTACTCGCCTAATTGTGGTTGCAGGGGTCGAGACTCAGCTCCTGGCCCCGCCTCTTCACTGATCGCTACTGGGTCCTCTCTCTGCTTCCTGAGCTTTGTCATACCTCTTCTTAAAACTATGTATGGTTCCTGCCTCCACTACTTCACTTGCTAGGCTATTCCACTTGCTGACAACTCTGACTGAAGAAATACTTCCTAACGTCCCTGTGACTCGTCTGAGTCTTCAGCTTCCAGTTGTGACCCCTTGTCCCTGTGTCCCCTCTCTGGAACATCCTATCTCTGTCCACCTTGTCTATTCCCCGCAGTATCTTGTATGTCGTTATCATGTCTCCCCTGACCCTTCTGTCCTCCAGTGTCGTCAGTCCGATTTCCCTTAACCTTTCCTCGTACGACATTCCCTTGAGCTCTGGGACTAGCCTTGTTGCAAACCTTTGTACTTTCTCTTAACTTCTTGACGTGCTTGACCAGGTGTGGGTTCCAGACTGGTGCTGCATACTCCAGTATGGGCCTAACATACACAGTGTACAGTGTCTTGAACGATTCCTTATTAAGGTATCGGAACGCTATTCTCAGGTTTGCCAGGTGCCCGTATGCTGCAGCGGATATTTGGTTGATGTGTGCCTCCGGTGATGTGCTCGGTGTTATGGTCACCCCAAGGTCTTTCTCCCTGAGTGAGGTCTGTAGTCTTTGTCCACCTAGCCTATACTCTGTCTGCGGTCTTCTTTGCCCCTCCCCAATCTTCATGACTTTGCATATGGCTGGATTGAATTTGAGAAGCCAGTTACTGGACCACATGTCCAGCCTGTCCAGGTCTCTTTGCAGTCCTGCCTCATCCTCGTCCGATTTAATTCTTCTCATCAACTTCACGTCATCTGCGAACAGGGACACTTCAGAGTCTATTCCTTCCATCATGTCGTTCACATATATCAAAAATAGCACTGGTCCTAGAACTGACCCCTGTGAGACCCCGCTCGTAACAGGCGCCCACTGTGATACCTCTTCACGTACCATGACTCGTTGCTGCCTCCCTGTCAGGTATTCCCTTATCCATTGCAGTGCCCTCCCTTTTACATGCCCCTGATCCTCCAGCTTCTGCATTAATCTCTTGTGGGGAACTGTGTCAAAGGCCTTCCTGCAGTCTAGGAAAACGCAATCTACCCACCCCTCTCTCTCGTGTCTTACTTCTGTTACCTTGTCATAAAACTCCAGGAGGTTTGTGATACAAGATTTGCCTTCCATGAACCCATGCTGGTTTTCATTTATAATCTTGTTCCTTTCCAGGTGTTCGACCACTCTCCTCCTGATAATCTTCTCCATGACTTTGCACACAATACATGTCAGAGACACAGGTCTGTGGTTTAGTGCCTCGTTTCTGTTTCCTTTCTTAAATATGGGGACTACATTAGCTGTCTTCCATTTCTCAGGTAGTTGCCCAGTTTCAAGGGATGTGTTGAAGATTGTGGTTAGAGGCACGCACAGCATCTCTGCTCCTTCTCTAAGGACCCATGGGGAGATGTTGTCCGGTCCCATCGTCTTTGAGGTGTCAAGGTCACTTAAGAGCTTCTTCACCTCCTCCTCAGTTGTTCGTATGTCATCCAACACTTGTTGGTATATTCCCTTTTGATGTTCCCTTCTGTGCTGTCTTCCCACAGCCCTTCCTGTCTCTACTGTAAAAACTTCCTTAAATCTCCTGTTCAGCTCCTCACATACCTCCTGATCATTTCTTGCGAGTTCTCCACCTTCTGTCCTTAATCTGATCACCTGGTCTTTGACTGTTGTCTTCCTCCTGATGTGGCTATACAACAGTTTCGAGTCAGTCTTGATTCTCGATGCTATGTCATTTTCATACTGTCGTTGGGCCTCCCTCCTTACCAGTGCGTACTCATTCCTGGCTCTGCGACTGATCTCCCTATTTTCGTGTGTTCTCTGCCTTCTGTACTTTTTCCATTCTCTATTGCATTTTGTTTTTGCCTCCTTACACCGTCGGGTAAACCAGGGGCTCGTTCTGGTCTTCCTGTTGTTACTGTTGCCCTTGGGAATAAACCTTTCCACTGCCTCCTTGCATTTTGTTGTTACATATTCCATCATTTCATTTACTGGCTTTCCTGCCAGTTCTCTGTCCCACTGGACCTCCAGCAGGAAGTTCTTCAACCCTATGTAGTCCCCTCTTTTATAGTCAGGCTTTTCCCATTCAACTCCTGTTATTCTCTCCACTTGCAGCTCTACTATGTATTCAAAGCACAGAACCACGTGGTCGCTAGCTCCTAAGGGTCTCTCATACTTGATGTCCTCAATGTCTGAGCTGCCCAGGGTGAACACAAGGTCCAATCTTGCTGGTTCATCCTCCCCTCTCACTCTGGTAGTGTCCTTAACATGTTGTTGCATGAGGTTTTCCAGCACCACGTCCAACATCCTGGCTCTCCATGTTTCGGGACCCCCATGTGGCTCCAGGTTTTCCCAGTCAATCTCCCTGTGGTTGAAATCCCCCATAAACAGCAACTTTGCTCTGCTAGAGTGAGCTCTTCTTGCCACCTCAGCAAGTGTGTCCACCATTGCTCTGTTGCTCTCTTCATATTCCTCTCTTGGCCTCCTGCAGTTCTGTGGTGGATTATACATCACTGCAATGACTACTTTGTGTTCCCCAGACTGAAATGTACCTGCTATGTAGTCTCTTTCTCCCGTCTCATCTATGCCTTCCATTTTCTCGAATTTCCATCTGTTTGGATTGTTCAGTTGCCTTGGGGGTGTCGTGGCTGGAGTCCTTCTGCAGGTGTTTCTGGGGGGTGCGTTTGTCCTTCCATTTGATCCTGGGTTATTCTGCTCTCCTTTTTCATTTCCTCCCATTTCTCCTTTCGTTTTTGAACTCTCTTTCATTGTCTTCCTTTCGTCCTGTGTTCTGTCTCGATCGAGGTACACACTCCGGAACTCCTGCTTGCCTCTCAGCCGTGCTTTCTCCTGCAGGATCATGGTTCGGGTTGATTCTGCCTTGAAAATTACTTTGAGAGGCCGATTCCTTTTTTTGTGAACCACCCAATTCTCCGAAAATTTGCCACCTGGGTCATGTCCCCCTCGCCTATCACCTTCATGATATCTTCAATCGCTTTTTCCTCCTCCTGCTTTCTTTCATCATAAGTTTCCCCTTTAGCTTCGTCTAGCCCATAGACAAACACGGATCTCTCCCTCTCCACCTCCCACTGTGACTCCCATTGCATCCTCTGATGTGTTTTAGTTCCTTCCCGTGGAGTGTTCCTTCCTTCAGTCCCTTCCCTAGTTACGGCCCCTATGCTTCTTGGTTTGTCCTTCCTGCTCACCTGTTCCTGGCCCCCACAGATATCTGGTAAGGTCATTGCACATGTCCTAGTTCCTTCAATGTCTTCCAACCTCTCATTCTGTCCTAGTGTGCTCCCTGTCTTTGTTTTGGCCCCATGTGGGTTTGACAGGACCTCTGCATACAGTTTAGTTTCCATGCTTCCTTCAGACCTGTTGTCTGTGTTTGCTGTAGCCATTGCCGATGCTACTTCTGTAATATCTTTGTCTCTGTGCTGTTTCAGATGTCTCAGCTCCTCTTCTAATCTCTCTATCTTGATTTCTGCTGCTGTGGCCTGTTGCTTCCACCTTCTGCATTCTGCTGCTAACCTCTCTTCCATCTTCCTTTCCAGCTCATCTAGTCTCCTTCCCCAGTCTTCCTCCCTTTTTTTGAGCTCTACCTCCCATTCCTCCCTCCCAGATTCGTCCTTGGAGCCCCTTGTCCTCATCCTGGTTCTAGGTTCCCCCGTTGCTCCACAGAAGGGGGAACGGGTGGTTAGGGGGAGGGGAATAGATGGTTAGGAGGAGAGGGGATGGATGGTTGTGGGGGAGGGGGAGGATGGTTATTGGAGGGGTAGAGATAGTTGGGGAGGGGGTTAGATGGTTTGAGGGAGAGAGGGGATGGATGGTTATGGGGGAGGGGAGGATGGTTATTGGAGGGAGGGAGGTAGTTGGGAGGGGTTAGACGGTTTGGGGAAGGGTTAGGTGGTTTGGGGGAGGGGTAGGTGGCTAAGGTGAGGTGGTTAGGGGAGGAGGGGTACGTGTTTGTGTCAAGTGTTTGTGTCAAGTGGAGGGTGTGTGCGCGTGCATGTGTATGTGCGTGTGTATGTGTGTGTGTGTGTGTGTGTGTGTGTGTGTGTGGTGTGTGTGTTTGTGTGTGTGTTTGTGTGTGTGTGTGTGTGTGTGTGTGTCTACCCTTGTGTGTGTGTGCTTGTGTGTGAGGGAGGGAGGGGTAGGTGGTGTGGTTGAAAGATCCGTCATGTAGGCACAAATTTAGTCTCATTTATCTTTCCCAATTATGCTACTCTCTCCACTTATTGCCCTTTCTGGATTTACGTATTAATTGTTGCTGGTTATTGTCATTTTCCTTGTTCACATTGAGGACTTCCTAGCTTCCTAAGTATTCTTACTGCTAATAACTACCGGTAGTAACACTGCCTGTGTGTGTGTGTGTGTGTGTCTTTTGCGGTGTAATGACTGGCCGCAACTTCTTGTGACCTGACACAACCCTCCTGGGACTTGACCCTAGCACCGTCTTACAATGTTGCCCTTAAAATCTTATCCCACCTACCTTCTCACACTTGTCAACACTATATTCTCTATGTCTATGCTATTTCTATTCTAATTCTGGTAATAGCTTGCAGGAGTGAGTGACCAGTATCAAACAGTATGCAAGGCCAGCCAGGGCCGTCAACATGCAAACCACAAATAGGCGAATAAACTTGCGCTGCAATGGTGCGGTGACAGGTTGCCAGCTGCTGCTGACGAAGTCGTCGTACGTAGGCCTTAAATCCCTATTTTGGAGATCCTTCACCCGTGATGTTTATAACCATATATTCTCATACATCCCGCTTCCTCACGCGATTTCACTCTTCACTGATGATAGTATACACTTCACATTATATACACTTCACTTTATATGTATAATGGCACACAACTTGTCGTGACGTCACTTCTTCAGGCCTACCGCTGCCAATGTCAATGTGTGTGTGTGTGTGTGTACGTGTACTCACCTAGTTGACGTTGCAGGGGTCGAGTCCAAGCTCCTGGCCCCGCCTCTTCACTGGTCGCTACTAGGTCACTCTCCTTGAGCTTTATCATACCTCTGCTTAAAGCTATGTATGGATTCTGCCTCCACTACAGCGATTCCCAAACTGTTCCACTTCCTGACTACTCTGTGGCTGAAGAAATACTTCCTAACATCCCTGTGATTCATCTGTGTCTTCAACTTCCAACTGTGTCCCTTTGTTGCTGTGTCCCATCTCTGGAACATCCTTTCTTTGTCCACCTTGTCAATTCCTCTCAGTATTTTGTATGTCGTTATCATTTCCCCCCCTATCTTTCCTGTCCTCCAGTGTCGTCAGGTTGATTTCTCTTAACCTCTCCTCGTAGGACATACCTCTTAGCTCTGGGACTAGTCTTGTTGCAAACCTTTGCACTTCTCTAGTTTCTTTACGTGCTTGGCTAGGTGTGGGTTCCAAACTGGTGTCGCATACTGGAATATGAGCCTAACGAATACGGTGTACAGGGTCCTGAACGATTCCTTAAGATGCCGGAATGCTGTTCTGAGGTTTGCTAGTCGCCCATATGCTGCAGCAGTTATTTGGTTGATGTGCGTTTCAGGAGATGTGCCTGGTGTTATACTCACCCCAAGATCTTTTTCCTTGAGCGAGGTTTGGATTCTCTGGCCCCCTAGACTGTACTCCGTCTGCGGTCTTCTTTGCCCTTCCCCAATCTTCATGACTTTGCACTTGGTGGGGTTGAACTCCAGGAGCCAATTGCTGGACCAGGTCTGCAGCCTGTCCAGATCCCTTTGTAGTTCTGCCTGGTCTTCGATCGAATGAATTCTTCTCATCAACTTCACGTCATCTGCAAACAGGGACACTTCGGAGTCTATTCCTTCCGTCGTGTGTGTGTGGGGGGGGGGTGGATTACTGGCTCCCTCAGCTTCGTCTGTTAGTGTAACTGGTTAATGATCTCAGTCGGACCGAAACGTCGTCATAAGCTTCTGTCTCCCAAGTGCGGATTATCTGTGTATACAATACCGACAGATGACTGAGACACGTGTGTAGCATTTGGGTATCTATTGTGCCGGAACGTTAATCCTGCACAACAGACTTCTTCAGTGGAATAAAAGTGAACAACACCGACCACTACATTTTAACTGAATGACTGAAACATCTCAACAAGTCACCGAAACCCACTGGTAACTTACGTTTTGGTCGGGGTGTGAGGTATTTATTGAAGTGATCCAACCATGGTATTGTGACCTTTTAGGTCCCTGAACTATTTCTTTGACAGCACCACACCGTCTTCCAGTTTCCTTATCCCTCCTTCTCTCCATGGTGTTTGCATCACAGTCTGATTGATCAGGCCATCAGCTACAAGGTGTGATATGAGGCTTGACCGCCTGGCCAACGATCATTCAAAAGTGACTACTAGTAATAGATTAGTAGATTTGATATACAGAAATAAGCTGACATTTGCTTGGCTCACTGAGCCGTCATGACCACCTAACTCAAGTATCACGGTATAATTCAGATCTCCATTATTGTTCGTGATCACTTAGCTTAATTATTTTCTCTCCCTCCCTCTCTCTCTCTCTCTCTCTCTCTCTCTCTCTCTCTCTCTCTCTCTCTCTCTCTCTCTCTCTGCCTCCAAGACCCGCTACTCTGGCGTCACATTTCACTGCTAGTATTGTGTGGTCTGTCAGTAGCTTGTACTTGGTCTGTCACCTCTGTTCTTTCTGCACTCTTTACATGTGTGTATGAAGACATCTCTCCACACAACACCAAACTTCATTCTTTCCTTTTTATACTGTCCAAATGTTACTGAGGACAAATTGCCTTTGTTATGAAGGGAGGGAAAAAGAGACAGACGGACACACACACAGACGCACAGACGGACAGACACAGACAGACAGACAGGCAGGCAGGCAGACAGACACAGATACGACGCAGAAGACTGTGGCTGCTTCCACAGAAGTCTTATCAACGCCTCTCCCCAGCCACAGGCTGAGGATAGTAAAATACCGGGCACATCTCCTGAGGCGCACATCAGCCAAGCAACTGCTGCAGCATATTGGCGCCTGGCAAACCTAAGAATAGCGTTCCGACACCTCAGTTAGGAATCATTCAAGATTGTACACAGTGTACGTCAGGCCCATATTGGAGTATGCAGCACCAGTATGGAACCTACACCTGGTCAAACATGTAAAAAAAAAAATAAACAAAAATTAGAGAAAGTTCAAAGGTTTGCAGCATGACTAGTCCCAGAGCTAAAGGGCATGTGCTACGAGGAGATGTTAAGGGAAATCGACCTGACAACCCTGAAGGACAGGAGGGAAAGGGGGGACATAACGACATAAACGATATTGAGAGGAATTGACAAGTTGGACAGAGACAGGATGTTCCAGAGACGGTAAACAGCAACGAGGGGTCACAACTGGAAGCTGAAGACTCGGATGTGACGAAGTTCATGGAGCAGGGAGTGTGTGAACCTAGTAGCGACCAGTGAAGAGGCGGGGCCAGGAGCTATGAATCGACCCCTGCGACCACAATTAGGCTAGTACAGACACGGGCACGGGGAGACGGACACACACACACACACACACACACACACACACACACACACACACACACACACACACACACACACACACCCACATCCACATCCACATCCACACACCCACACCCTGATCCTCATCCACATCCACACCCACATCCACACCCACACCACCAGGTACACAAACATACCAGGTACATAATGATCACACTCAACTGAGACCTTAGCACAGTCAACAAGTGAACAAAGAAATCAGCTACCGAATCAGCAGCACCGCACATGATGTACAGGTAACAGGATACCGTCGAACCGGGCACCGAGATAGTGTTCCAGCTGTCACTTCAGGCTGACACGCTACTAGCAACTGTCTACAAGACATTAAATGTAATTACTCTCGCAAGAGAGGACATCTTGAAGATGTAAGTGTAGCAAAAGAAGGTATTACGGCAGACAGGACCACTGCTTGTGTAGAGATGCAACCTCTGAACACTTTCACGCGTCGCTCACCCAACTATTCATATCTCAGCTCGAAAGTAGGTTTTGTGCCTTATTTAAAACTACTAAACCATACCACGGGTGGGGATAGAACTCGCGATCAGAGTAAAAAAACTCCAGACCGATGCGTTAGCCACTGGGCCAGCTGGCTACAAGATTCATCCAACTAGATATATTTATACACCATAGGAAGGTTAGCGTAGGCACCACTCTGACCACAAACGAAAGTTGGATGAATCTTATTGTAGCCACCTGGCCCAATGGCTAACGCGTCAGTCTGGAGTTTCATGACTATCCGCGGGTTCTAACCCCACCCGTGGTATGGTTTGTTTGCAATCGTGGCATTACGATTTCGTGAGTCAAAACTACTAAGTTGCGTCCCAGTGTCCTACCTGCTCCACGGACATTGATCCTACATATCTATTTAGTAGCGACCACTCATACACTGGTGTGGGTGAGTTTATCAGCAGCCTGTCTGCTGGCATTAGAGAGCTTCACTACTAATGTTAGTGATGAATTCATTCAGTTATCTGAACATGTCGTCCTAATATGATTGCTGTTGTGTAGCACGTCAGCCAAATATTTTTCTAAAATATATATAGCTGTACCTCGAGGACTCTGTTAAGAGGTGAGAGTGTCGCGCCAGTGTACTGTATTATAACTGTTAACGCACAGCCCATTAGTGTCGTCATTCCTAATCAGCTGTGAACTTCAGGCTGTACACAGACTAATACCTCGATATTAGGGTGTGTAGAGTACACATCTCACTAGCAGTGAACAAATTCATTCATCTTGCTGAGGAAAAATGTAGCTTCCCTTCTACCTTCAGTGTTAACAAGTCTATCAGTGACCTTAAGGGGGATTTGGGAAGTAGATTTAAAGAAAAAAAATTAAAAAATAATGCATAAATCTGGCCACCTTTTGGTGCAGTCAGTTTGCTTATAACATTTTTCTAATAAAGTTGGTAGAATTACCGACAATATGTAAAGTAAAAGGACACAAATGCAACTAATGTGACATTTGTTGTGGCAACGTTTCGCTCTCCAGGAGCTTTATCAAGCCATTACAAACAATACATGGACACAGAGGGTATATAAAGGCTCAGAGTGAGGTGCAATACTAGTGAGGTAACATTTCGATGTTCACTAGTGGTAGTAGTAGTAGTAGTGACAAAAGTAATACAATATGATAGAGCAATTAATTCGTACAAGAGTAAAAGGATATAAAAGCTATTACTTGGGTAACATAAAAATAGGTTGGACAAATATAGACTGGAAAGAGGCAGCATGTTCCAGTGTTCACTCTCTGTAATGTGCTTTGTGTAGTATAATAGGAGAGACTATGTGATGGCAGGGTTTACTGTTTTCAGGAGGATTCTTGCTAAGACTTCGGAGATTGTGAAGCTGCCGTTGTTTTGTTTAATTGTATTCGAAACAGCGATCAGTGCTGATTCGAGGCACTTGCGTCTGCGGAAATTATTTTCTTTGATCACTAATTGTGCGTCTCTGAATTTCATGAGATGATTGGTGGAATTTCGGTGATGTACACAGGCGTTGTTCAAGTTATCGTTCCTACATGCGTAAATGTGTTCATTGAGGCGGGTGTCGAGGTTTCTTGCTGTTTCACCTACGTAAATCTTGTCACAGCCTCCACAGGGTATAGTGTAAACTCCTGCATTGACTGGTTCGTGGTGCTTGGATTGTGTCCTGGTTAGATCCTTTATTGAAGTGCTAGAAGCGATGGCGACTCTGGTGTTAGCTTGTGAAAGTACTTTTGAGACGTTCAGTCACTATTACTACTACTACCACTAGTGAACATCGAAATGTTACCTCACTAGTATTGCACCTCACTCTGAGCCTTTATATACCCTCTGTGTCCATGTATTGTTTGTAATGGCTTGATAAAGCTCCTGGAGAGCGAAACGTTGCCACAATACATGTCACATTAGTTGCATTTGTGTCGCATCCGGGTCAAAAATTTCCTTTTTTCGATGTCAGCTTGCCTGATACCCCGGCATGATTTTAAAGAAGTTCGCCCCAGGGTAAAGACACGTACAACGGAAGTAACACCCCAAGTTAAATTTTAAGACCGCAAACAAGAAACACGGGCCATTTTAAAAAGAAGGGAAAGGCAAACCCAACGGGATCCCTACAAGTGCACGTACAAGTACAGTAACGACAGCGTCAGGTGGCGCTGCTTAATATTTTGTTTTAAAAAATTTAATTAGTAAATTTTCTTCACACTAATGGGAAATTGAACAGGAGTGGGGGTGAGGGGGGAGGGTGGGGGAGGGTGGGGGGTGGGGAGGAGTGGGGGGGGGGGGAGGGAGGGGGGGGGGGGGGGAGGGAGTGGTGGGGAGTGGGGGAGGGTGGGGAGGAGGAGGGTGTGGGGAGGAGGGAGTGGTGGGGAGGGGGGGAGGGTGTGGGAGGAGTGGGAGGTGTGGGGAGGAGGGGGAGGGGAGTGGTGTGGGAGGAGGAGGTGGGGAGGGGGAGGTGGGGAGGAGGGAGTGGTGTGGGGAGAGGAGGTGGGGAGGAGGAGGGTGGGGAGGGGAGGTGGGGAGGAGGGGGGTGGGGAGGAGGGGTGGGGAGGAGGAGGAGGGGGAGGAGTGGAGGGTGGGAGGAGGGGAAGGGTGTGGGGAGGAGGGGGGTGTGGGGAGGAGGAGGTGGGAGGAGGGGGCAGGGTGTGGGGAGGAGGAGAGGGTGTGGGGAGGAGGGAAGTGGTGTGGGGAGGAGGAGGGTGGGGAGGAGGAGGGGTGGGGAGGAGGAAGGGTGTGGGGAGGAGTGGGAGGGGGGGAGGAGGGGGAGGTGGGTGGGAGGGGGGGTTTAGAGGAGTGGAGGTGGGGAGGAGGGGAGGTGGGGGAGGAGGGAGGTGGGGAGGAGGGTGTGGGGAGGAGGGGGGTGGGGAGGAGGGAGGGTGGGGGGAGGAGGGAGGGTGTGGGGGGAGGAGTGGGAGGGGTGGGGGGGAGGAGTGGGGAGTGGTGTGGGGGGAGGAGTGGGGAGTGGTGTGGGGGAGGAGTGGGGAGTGGTGTGGGGGGAGGAGTGGGGAGTGGTGTGGGGGGAGGAGTGGGGAGTGGTGTGGGGGGAGGAGTGGGGAGTGGTGTGGGGAGTGGTGTTGGGGAGGAGTGGGGAGTGGTGTTGGGGAGGAGTGGGGAGTGGTGTTGGGGAGGAGTGAGTGTGTGGTGGGAGGAGTGGGGAGTGGTGTGGGGGAGGAGTGGGGAGTGGTGTGGGGGAGGAGTGGGGAGTGGTGTGGGGGAGGAGTGGGGAGTGGTGTGGGGGAGGAGGGGGAGTGGTGTGGGGGGAGGAGTGGGGAGTGGTGTGGGGGAGGAGTGGGGAGTGGTTGTGGGGGGAGGAGTAAGGGGAGGAGTGGGGAGTGGTGTGGGGGAGGAGTGGGGAGTTGTGTTTGGGGAGGAGTGGGGAGTGGGGGGGGAGGAGTGGGGAGCGGTGTGGGGGAGGAGCGGGGAGTGGTGTGGGAGAAGAGCGGGGAGTGGTGTAGGGGGAGGAGTGGGGAGTGGGGGGAGGAGTGGGAATGGTGTGAGGGAGGAGGAGTGGGGAATGGGGAATGTGTGGGGGGAGGAGGAGTGGGGAATGGTGTGTGGGGGAGGAGTGGGGAATGGTGTGGGGGAGGAGTGGGGGTTGTGTGGGGGAGGAGTGGGGAATGGGGAGTTGTGTGGGGGAGGAGTGGGGAATGGTGTGTGGGGGAGGAGTGGGGAATGGTGTGTGGGGGAGGAGTGGGGAATGGTGTGTGGGGGAGGAGTGGGGAATGGTGTGTGGGGAGGAGTGGGGAATGGTGTGTGGGGGTGGAGTGGGGTATGGTGTGTGGGGGGGTGGGGAATGGTGTGGGGGGAGGAGTGGGGAATGGTGTGGGAGGAGGAGCGGGGAAAGGTGTGGGGGAGGAGCGGGGAGTGGTGTGGGGGGAGGAGCGGGGAGTGGTGTGGGGGGAGGAGTGGGGAGTGGTGTGGGGAAGGATGGGGAGTGGTGTAGGGGGAGGAGTGGGGAGTAGTGTGGGGGAGGAGTGGGGAGTGGTGGGGGAGTAGTGTGGGGGGAGTAGTGTGGGGGGGAGGAGTGGGGAGTGGTGTGGGGGGAGGAGTGGGGAGTGGTGTGGGGGGAGGAGTGGGGAGTAGGGGAATGTGTGGGGGAGGAGTGGGGAGTGGTGTGGGGGAGGAGTGGGGAGTAGTGTGGGGGGAGGAGTGGGGAGTAGTGTGGGGGGAGGAGTGGGGAGTAGTGTGGGGGGAGGAGTGGGGAGTAGTGTGGGGGGAGGAGTGGGGAGTAGTGTGGGGGGGAGGAGTGGGGAGTAGTGTGGGGGAGGAGTGGGTAATGGTGTGGGGGGAGGAGTGGGGAATGGGGAATGTGGGGGGAGGAGTGGGGAATGATGTGGGGGAGGAGTGTGGAATGATGTGGGGGAGGAGTGGGGAATGATGTGGGGGGGAGGAGTGGGGAATGGTGTGGGGGGAGAGGTAGGGAAGAGTTTGCGAGAGGGAAGAGATGAGAGAGTTAAGAGATGGAAGAAGGGTGGTAAATAAAATAGAGGGGGAAGAAAGAGATGGTGAGCAAGGGAAAGAAAGAGGGAGGGGAGAATGTAGAGAAAGAAAAAGCAAGATAGCAGAAGAGAAAAGAGAGAGAGAGTGGGAAGAGAAGATTAGAGAAAGAGTGAGAGACTGCGCAAATATGCTAAAAATCCATCATTCGGTATTGTTTTCTCTTCCACACAGTTTTCTTCTTTACTCTTCCACACAGTTTTCTCTTCTCACACAGTTTTCTCTTCTCTTCCACACAGTTTTCTCTTCCACACAGTTTTCTCTTCCACACAGTTTTCTCTTCCACACAGTTTTCTCTTCCACACAGTTTTCTCTTCCACACAGTTTTCTCTTCCACACAGTTTTCTCTTCCACACAGTTTACTCTTCCACACAGTTTTCTCTTCTCTTCCACACAGTTTTCTCTTCCACACAGTTTTCTCTTCCACACAGTTTTCTCTTCCACACAGTTTTCTCTTCCACAGTTTTCTCTTCCACACAGTTTTCTCTTCCACAGTTTTCTCTTCCACACAGTTTTCTCTTCCACAGTTTTCTCTTCCACACAGTTTTCTCTTCCACACAGTTTTCTCTTCCACACAGTTTTCTCTTCCACACAGTTTTCTCTTCCACACAGTTTTCTCTTCCACACAGTTTTCTCTTCCACACAGTTTGTATACAAGAAAATTATGAGGCAGTTCTGATGACACAATATACGGTAGTGACGTCACAAACATCTCAACAATACAAAATAATCTGCGAGGAGGATGGTAAATAGTGAGCTGTGGGCAGCCAGTCAAGTAACTCACTGATGAGCTGTGGGCAGCCAGTCAAGTAACTCACTGATGAGCTGTGGGCAGCCAGTCAAGTAACTCACTGATGAGCTGTGGGCAGCCAGTCAAGTAACTCACTGATGAGCTGTGGGCAGCCAGTCAAGTAACTCACTGATGAGCTGTGGGCAGCCAGTCAAGTAATTCACTGATGAGCTGTGGGCAGCCAGTCAAATAACTCACTGATGAGCTGTGGGCAGCCAGTCAAGTAATTCACTGATGAGCTGTGGGCAGCCAGTCAAGTAACTCACTGATGAGCTGTGGGCAGCCAGTCAAGTAACTCACTGATGAGCTGTGGGCAGCCAGTCAAGTAACTCACTGATGAGCTGTGGGCAGCCAGTCAAGTAACTCACTGATGAGCTGTGGGCAGCCAGTCAAGTAACTCACTGATGAGCTGTGGGCAGCCAGTCAAGTAACTCACTGATGAGCTGTGGGCAGCCAGTCAAGTAACTCACTGATGAGCTGTGGGCAGCCAGTCAAGTAACTCACTGATGAGCTGTGGGCAGCCAGTCAAGTAACTCACTGATGAGCTGTGGGCAGCCAGTCAAGTAACTCACTGATGAGCTGTGGGCAGCCAGTCAAGTAATTCACTGATGAGCTGTGGGCAGCCAGTCAAGTAACTCACTGATGAGCTGTGGGCAGCCAGTCAAGTAACTCACTGATGAGTTGTGGGCATCCAGTCAAATAACTCACTGATGAGCTGTGGGCAGCCAGTCAAGTAACTCACTGATGAGCTGTGGGCAGCCAGTCAAGTAACTCACTGATGAGCTGTGGGCAGCCAGTCAAATAACTCACTGATGAGCTGTGGGCAGCCAGTCTGGTGGCTCTCACAACACACGTCTAGCAGTGAAGTACAGAGTTTGACCTCACAACCTACACTGTAGCAGTGTTAGACCTCACAACCTACACTGTAGCAGTGTTAGACCTCACAACCTACACTGTAGCAGTGTTAGACCTCACAACCTACACTGTAGCAGTGTTAGACCTCACAACCTACACTGTAGCAGTGTTAGACCTCACAACCTACACTGTAGCAGTATTAGACCTCACAACCTACACTGTAGCAGTATTAGACCTCACAACCTACACTGTAGCAGTGTTAAACCTCACAACCTTCACTGTAGCAGTATTAGACCTCACAACCTACACTGTAGCAGTATTAGACCTCACAACCTACACTGTAGCAGTATTTGACCTCACAACCTACACTGTAGCAGTATTAGACCTCACAACCTACACTGTAGCAGTGTTAGACCTCACAACCTACACTGTAGCAGTATTTGACCTCACAACCTACACTGTAGCAGTATTAGACCTCACAACCTACACTGTAGCAGTGTTAGACCTCACAACCTACACTGTAGCATTATTAGACCTCACAACCTACACTGTAGCAGCGTTAGACCTCACAACCTACACTGTAGCAGTGTTAGACCTCACAACCTACACTGTAGCAGTGTTAAACCTCACAACCTACACTGTAGCAGTGTTAGACCTCACAACCTACACTGTAGCAGTATTAGACCTCACAACCTACACTGTAGCAGTATTAGACCTCACAACCTACACTGTAGCAGTATTAGACCTCACAACCTACACTGTAGCAGTATTAGACCTCACAACCTACACTGTAGCAGTGTTAAACCTCACAACCTTCACTGTAGCAGTATTAGACCTCACAACCTACACTGTAGCAGTATTAGACCTCACAACCTACACTGTAGCAGTATTTGACCTCACAACCTACACTGTAGCAGTATTAGACCTCACAACCTACACTGTAGCAGTGTTAGACCTCACAACCTACACTGTAGCAGTATTTGACCTCACAACCTACACTGTAGCAGTATTAGACCTCACAACCTACACTGTAGCAGTGTTAGACCTCACAACCTACACTGTAGCATTATTAGACCTCACAACCTACAATGTAGCAGTGTTAGACCTCACAACCTACACTGTAGCAGTGTTAAACCTCACAACCTACACTGTAGCAGTGTTAAACCTCACAACCTACACTGTAGCAGTGTTAAACCTCACAACCTACACTGTAGCAGTGTTAAACCTCACAACCTACACTGTAGCAGTATTAGACCTCACAACCTACACTGTAGCAGTGTTAGACCTCACAACCTACGCTGTAGCAGTATTAGACCTCACAACCTACACTGTAGCAGTGTTAGACCTCACAACCTACACTGTAGCAGTGTTAGACCTCACAACCTACACTGTAGCAGTGTTAAACCTCACAACCTACACTGTAGCAGTGTTAGACCTCACAACCTACACTGTAGCAGTATTAGACCTCACAACCTACACTGTAGCAGTGTTAAACCTCACAACCTACACTGTAGCAGTGTTAGACCTCACAACCTACACTGTAGCAGTATTAGACCTCACAACCTACACTGTAGCAGTATTAGACCTCACAGCCTACACTGTAGCAGTGTTAGACCTCACAACCTACACTGTAGCAGTATTAGACCTCACAACCTACACTCTAGCAGTGTTAGACCTCACAACCTACACTCTAGCAGTGTTAGACCTCACAACCTACACTGTAGCAGTATTAGACCTCACAACCTACACTGTAGCAGTGTTAAACCTCACAACCTACACTGTAGCAGTGTTAGACCTCACAACCTACACTGTAGCAGTATTAGACCTCACAACCTACACTGTAGCAGTATTAGACCTCACAGCCTACACTGTAGCAGTGTTAGACCTCACAACCTACACTGTAGCAGTATTAGACCTCACAACCTACACTCTAGCAATATTAAACCTCACAATCTACACTGTAGCAGTGTTAGACCTCACAACCTACACTGTAGCAGTGTTAGACCTCACAACCTACACTGTAGCAGTATTAGACCTCACAACCTACACTGTAGCAGTATTAGACCTCACAACCTACACTGTAGCAGTGTTTGACCTCACAACCTACACTGTAGCAGTATTAGACCTCTCAACCTACACTGTAGCAGTATTAGACCTCACAACCTACACTGTAGCAGTGTTAGACCTCACAACCTACACTGTAGCAGTGTTAGACCTCACAACCTACACTGTAGCAGTGTTAGACCTCACAACCTACACTGTAGCAGTGTTAGACCTCACAACCTACACTGTAGCAGTGGTAGACCTCACAACCTACACTGTAGCAGTGTTAGACCTCACAACCTACACTGTAGCAGTGTTAGACCTCACAACCTACACTGTAGCAGTGTTAGACCTCACAACCTACACTGTAGCAGTATTAGACCTCACAACCTACACTGTAGCAGTATTAGACCTCACAACCTACACTGTAGCAGTGTTTGACCTCACAACCTACACTGTAGCAGTATTAGACCTCTCAACCTACACTGTAGCAGTATTAGACCTCACAACCTACACTGTAGCAGTGTTAGACCTCACAACCTACACTGTAGCAGTGTTAGACCTCACAACCTACACTGTAGCAGTGTTAGACCTCACAACCTACACTGTAGCAGTGTTAGACCTCACAACCTACACTGTAGCAGTGTTAGACCTCACAACCTACACTGTAGCAGTGTTAGACCTCACAACCTACACTGTAGCAGTGTTAGACCTCACAACCTACACTGTAGCAGTGTTAGACCTCACAACCTACACTGTAGCAGTGTTAGACCTCACAACCTACACTGTAGCAGTATTAGACCTCACAACCTACACTGTAGCAGTATTAGACCTCACAACCTACACTGTAGCAGTGTTAGACCTCACAACCTACGCTGTAGCAGTATTAGACCTCACAACCTACACTGTAGCAGTGTTAGACCTCACAACCTACACTGTAGCAGTTAGACCTCACAACCTACACTGTAGCAGTTAGACCTCACAACCTACACTGTAGCAGTGTTAGACCTCACAACCTACACTGTAGCAGTATTAGACCTCACAACCTACACTGTAGCAGTGTTAAACCTCACAACCTACACTGTAGCAGTGTTAGACCTCACAACCTACACTGTAGCAGTATTAGACCTCACAACCTACACTGTAGCAGTATTAGACCTCACAGCCTACACTGTAGCAGTGTTAGACCTCACAACCTACACTGTAGCAGTATTAGACCTCACAGCCTACACTGTAGCAGTGTTAGACCTCACAACCTACACTGTAGCAGTATTAGACCTCACAACCTACACTGTAGCAGTGTTAAACCTCACAACCTACACTGTAGCAGTGTTAGACCTCACAACCTACACTGTAGCAGTATTAGACCTCACAACCTACACTGTAGCAGTATTAGACCTCACAGCCTACACTGTAGCAGTGTTAGACCTCACAGCCTACACTGTAGCAGTGTTAGACCTCACAACCTACACTGTAGCAGTATTAGACCTCACAACCTACACTGTAGCAGTGTTAGACCTCACAACCTACACTGTAGCAGTGTTAGACCTCACAACCTACACTGTAGCAGTGTTAGACCTCACAACCTACACTGTAGCAGTTAGACCTCACAACCTACACTGTAGCAGTTAACCTCACAACCTACACTGTAGCAGTGTTAGACCTCACAACCTACACTGTAGCAGTATTAGACCTCACAACCTACACTGTAGCAGTTAGACCTCACAACCTACACTGTAGCAGTTAGACCTCACAACCTACACTGTAGCAGTGTTAGACCTCACAACCTACACTGTAGCAGTATTAGACCTCACAACCTACACTGTAGCAGCATTAGACCTCACAACCTACACTGTAGCAGTATTAGACCTCACAACCTACACTGTAGCAGTATTAGACCTCACAACCTACACTGTAGCAGTGTTAGACCTCACAACCTACACTGTAGCAGTGTTAGACCTCACAACCTTTGCACATTTTTCTGATACATTATAAAAATATTTACTGTGCCTTTTTGATTTAAATTTATTCGAGAAATCTCCCACATGGTAACTCAAAAATTTTCTTCAGTAATTTGGTAGTTCGATTTATCGCCCTATAATGAATTACACAGTTGCAACACTTGGGTATCTTTATTGTGGAACCGTTTTATTATCTAGTGGCTTCCACTGTCCAATACAGAGAAGAATGGTTGAAGATCAGGAGTTTGAGGTAATCAGGCCCTCAAATGGAGTCGTTGTGATCACTCTTATCAGTCTTGAGTATTTTAGGTGCTGCTCGGCGCATGTGCTGCACTCTTGTAGACTGATCACATCGACTCCAGGCTGAGGGACTGATCATCTCAAACTCCTCCTGATCGTCAACCCTTCTTCTCTGTATTGGAATGTGGAAGCCACTGGTTGGCGAAACGTTTTCACAATGGAGATACACAAGTGTTGCACATGTCTTTATCAGTTTCTGTTCTCTGAAACAGTTGTCTACGTTTCGCCCTGATGACGACGTTTCCCAATATTTTCACTTTTTTTTTTGTTACTTTTCATGGAATTGCTTCATAAAAATTTAAGATAAGATTTGCTTATTTTTATTCTCAGTAGTATTTTCATAGTGTATCCTAAACTCTTTTAAAAGTATTTTGTGTGCTGGTTGGTGATCAAATTTACAAAACGTTTAGATATGTTTTGAAACTCCGAGAACTCTTGTGCATAATAATTTTTTATAATTTGTTAAGCTGTAAATCCATGGGGATCATTCAGCGCATGACGTTGTGGAGGCTTGATCCTCCGTCTGCTGAGCTCCAGACAGTTGCGCTTCCTATTTGTACTCGCATAGTTAACTCTTGTGGAACACTGAGAGATGCAGCGAATCTGTGTCTGCCTCTGTCTCACGCACACGTACGTATCCTACCCACAGTGAAGCAGTGCCACACAGTGAAGCAGTGCCACACTCAACAGTTACGGGTCATTGTCAGTCCTCTGAACAAATTGCTGTAGATTATTCCTAATACCCACCACCCGAGTGATGCCGCTCTCGCGTACAGTGTGTGTTCGTTGCTACGTACAGTATACGTTGCAACGAACACACTCTTGTTAGGTACGCACAGCAGGTACAGCTTGAACCCAGATATGATGGACTTATTTGCAGCAGCTCGGCCGGAGCCGAGTGGAGCCGCAGCTCGGCCGGAGCCGAGTGGGGCCGCAGCTCGGCCGGAGCCGAGTGGGGCCGCAGCTCGGCCGGAGCCGAGTGGGGCCGCAGCTCGGCCGGAGCCGAGTGGGGCCGCAGCTCTGCACAAGCAGAGTGGGCTGCAGCTCGGCCGAAGCCGAATGGGCCGAGAGGAACATAGATCTCTCGCTGAAGGAGGGCATGGACCCTTCACCAGCAGGGGACAGTGGGACATGGATCCCTGTCCCGTGGATAAGAGGCTTTTCTTTATTAAGGATCAGCGATTTAAAAAAATAGCGTGTCGGTGTACCATAAACAGCTAAACAAAAACCGTTTACAACAGTCACGTTATTTACTGGCAGAGGCCCTAAAACCAATGGAAAAATGTAGACGATAGAAGTGGAAACAGAAAGTAGAAATAGAAGGGGAAAGTGTACAGCCAATTCTGTTAAACTCTGTCAAGTTCAACTTTTCATAACTGCGACGGAAAAGGGAGATCCAGAATTGACCAGCAAATGGAAAGTCCTTTATGGTAAGAGTTAATTATCTGTGCATCCTTACAGTCACATCTACGAAAAAACTACACTATATAGATGACGCTTTATTGGAGAGTTAATTGACTGTAAGGGAAACAATAGATGGAATCAGAGAACTGCGTCATCTAAAGCTAAAGGTGAAGTCTTGACAACGCAGAAACACGGAGGAATTTAATGTAGAGTGAAAAATAGTTGAAAAAAAATTGTAAGACTAATTGGTAACATGAGCAAAGTTTTGTGAAAGAAGCTAACACTGTTGAAACCCCGAGGCTTGAACGCTGCTGAAGGTGATGTATATAACACGGGAGAAGTTAATAGCGGTAGCAGCAGCAGTAGTGGTATTGGCAGTAGTAGTGATAGTATTAATAGTAGTAGTAGTAGCAGCAGTGGTGGTGGTGGCGGCAGAAGCAGTAGTGATAGAATTAATAGTAGTAGTAGTAGTGGTTGTGGTAGCAGTAGTGGTGGTAGTGGTAGTATTGACAGTTGTAGTGATAGTATTAGCAGCGGAAGCAATAGCAGTATTAGTAGTAGGCAGGGAGAGTAATAGCGGTAATAGTATTAATCATAGCAATAAGAGTAATAAAGGTAGTAACAGTAGTAATAGCAACAATAGTAATAATAGCAGTATAGTAATAGCAGTAGGTGTAGTAGTATATAATTATTGCATTGCTACATCTGCCACCGATATTTATTATTATTATTATTATTATTATTATTATGTATCACTCAAGGTGTCTTGAAGTAGTTGCTTAAGTTTCTCCTATTCATTTTTTATCCTCCAATACTTTCGTTCAAAACTTGAGAACGCCTCATCCAATCGGCTTCAACTTTACAGTGTTAGTTTACTATACTAGGAGGAGGATTCATGCAGATACTGGTGCCTGCAGGTGTCCGGTTATTAAAGTTATATAGCTCATTCAAAAATTTTCAGAAATGGGTTCAATCACTCAAGTCTTCAGCAAACTTTTTTTGGTAACAAAGCAGGTCAGTCTTTACTGATTTTGGGTCAGTGAACATGAAACTGATTCCTGAAATTTTAAAGTTGCTTTCTTTGTAAAGATATGGACTCCAGCTGGTGGTTGTTGTTATTGACTTGGGAAGGGAGAGGAAATAAACTGTACATGGAAAGGCTCTTGATTTAAACCCACAATGCATAATTGTGTAAACTATACATACACTTTCTTGTAGCCATAATGCATAATTAAAAAATATATACGTTTTCTTGAACCAGTTGATTGTTATTGTGGTCATATTTTATTTTAGCTCCAAAAGATCATAAGTAAAATACCTCTCTCTTCCTGTTTCTCTCTCTCTCTCTCTCTCTCTCTCTCTCTCTCTCTCTCTCTCTTTCTCTCTCTCTCTCTCTCTCTCTCTCTCTCCCCCCCGTCTCTCCCTCTCTCTCTCCCTCAAGCCCAAAACTGTTCAACTCTTGTAGACTTGTGTAATATCCAAAAGCTACTTCTGGTTGTCTTCCAACATTCTACAAAGGTGTGTCGTAATTCAGCGAGGGCTAAGAGTGTAAGTGCACACTCGTCAATGTTATAGGTAAAGTAGTGTGCGTTTCCCCACTTTGTTCAATTAGTTAAATTAGATCTCTTCAGTAGCTTCCAGTTTTAAGAGCTGATGCATCTTTGGTGCATGACAATACCCGGAGGATTAGTCTGTATAGCTGTAAATCTGACAATTTACTGATATTGTTAAAAAGAATCGTTTGATTTCCAGCAATAAATGGAGAATCTTTTCTCATCGGCTTCAAACTTTTACCTTTGCGAGGCTTCGCTAATTGAAGTTATGGCATTTACTCGTTTTTTGAGCTGCAAAAGTTTTAGGTACACAGTACCTAAAGTATGCCTCATCTGATCGGCTTCCAACTCTAAAGACCGGTGTATCTTAATGAGACTTTTCTTAGTGTTGTTATTGGACTTTGAAAATATGTGCCACTTTTATTGGAGAATCTGTGAAATATTAAATGTATTTTTTATAGATTTGTGGAGAATTTTAAATATATGTTAAAACTGCTAGAGCGTTGTTTATTGCTGTCATGAATTTTTCACACATTTTCACGTTGTGAGATGCATTTTAATTTTTAACTCAATAATGCCTTCTCCGACCGGCTTCACATTTTAAACACACGTACTGTAACTTGAGTAACACTGGTGCACGCACTATCTGCATATGCGAGAGCTCTGTGGTTACCCGTTTCTGTGCGGTAACTTAAAAATCTGATGGGCTCTACACTCAGTGATTCATCCTTCTTAGTGTGACATGTGAAATAATTTGACAATGAAAAAAAACTGACAGAACAAAGAACTGACAGAACAAAATATGGACATTGTGGTCTTGATATTGCTCGTGTGGATGTATTGATCAGAATGTCGATAGAGGGAGACTGTTTATTCCTAATTACTCAGCAGTTAAAGGGAAGAATATTATCTGAGCAATATAAACAATATACGACCTGGTCAAGAACTATAAAAACGGGGAAGAGAAACACACCAAATATTTAAAAAATGCGGAATCACGCTTGGCAAGGCTAAGGCTTGGCTTGGCTTGGCAAGTGTAGGCGCCTTATAGCCAGTTATATAACTCCTAAATTTCATTTTTAAGTGAGGTCACCTTAGAGAGCCTCTTGTAATGTTCTAACTTGTCTAAGTACCATGTGTATGGTACTTAGACAAGTTAGGATTGATGTTGTAGTGTACAATTGGCAATCTGAGTTTCGGTGTATTTTAACCAGTAAAGTTATTTTGACTAGTGTGTGCCTCCTCTGAACGGCAATTTTGGCTAAAAATCTTTAAAAATCTTCTTGGCTAAAAATCTTTTAAATTTAACTATGTTATAGTTAAGAAACTCTGAATCATTGGATCCCGCACGATAACTGAAAAATGCCATTTCTTATAGGCTTCAAACTTTCAACGGTTTGTGTATCTTCAAGGAATATTTATAAGTACATAACTTCTAGTTGACTTAATTTAACACAATAGAATATATTCCTCTGGCGAACAAATAAATGAGGCTTTCCAACAGGAAAATTAAAATGACTTTTAAAACTTATTAAACTGAGGCCATATAAATTTTTACCTAATTTCCTTTAGTCGCTTAGAAAATAGTAATTATCTAAAACCTACAAAATATATTAAATATTAAGAAAATATAAATATATACAATATTAGTGTAAACCCACAATACATACATGCATAAATGCACACGCATATACATACGCCAAAGTGTACATATGCACCTGCATACACACGCACGCACGCACAATTTATGAATCTTTCCTAAGTTTTCTGGATGACTTTTTTTTAACCAAATTCTTCCATAATCCGGGGCTCCTGTTAATCATTAATGTTAAGCGATAGACCCATGTGGGTCATTCAGCGCAAGACTAGGTGAAGGCTTGATCTTTCGTCTGCTGGGGCACGTGCTGAGTGTTCCTGCCTTCCTATGAATGTTCTCATGAGTTATCATATTTCTTCAGAGAGTTATCTTGTATTCTTAGGAATGGGTAACTAGAAGTGTCAAAATTCCTTGACAGATTGTCTGATGGATTGCATGTCTGGAAATATCGTATGAATTAATTTTTAAATTTTTACTTTTCCACCAAGAGTCTTGGCCCGGGACCAAGAGTCTTGGTGGTACCAAGACTCTGGAAAACCACCTCCAGTTGTCCTTCAGGTGGTGATCCTTCCTTGGCCAGGAAAAATGCTTTCCCATGCCAATGTTACTGATGACCTCTCAGTCACTAGACAACTGCTGGTGTACAAGGTGCTGGTTTACAGTGCTGGGTGTAAGCAGTTAAGCATCTACGGGCACCTTGGTACTGGGTATCTTCACTTAAAGATTCACTGACTTGCCACTTACTGGAATTCGCTGTTTAGCTTCCGCTAATGAGCCCTTGCTGGGTATCGATGACTAAACGACTGCTGGATTACTGGTGCTGGGCAGTCATAAGGTAAACACTGGATTACTAGTGCTGTTTTCTCGCAGCTAGTAAATAATACAATACTTAGCACCTTGGTTGTCAGCGTCCTCAGCGCACGCACACTCAGGGGTCCGAGTGAAACGTTATATATGTTTGCTTATGCCTGCTGTCCCTGTTCACCTAGCAGTAAGCAGGTACCTGGGTGTTATCCAGCTCTTGTGGGTTGCATCAGGAGGAACAGGATTAGTCCAAGTTGTCCGAAATGCTCTGCGTAACCAGGGGCTTTCTTATAGTACGGCAGTGAGGTCAACTAGGTCTGTATCATGTGTACTTGTATAAATACATAAAAATGGCATATCATATAATATATTCCCTGATGAATAATCTAATAATAAGACAAAAAAATCTTCACAGCTGCGACTAAGGTAATTTTTTTAATTAATACTTTCATTAAGGCATTCTCTTTATTAATGTTAGGCTTTCATTAAAGCAGCTATGAAATATTAAATGGTTTGAGTACTTCGCATGGAAAAAATTCTTTACATGAGCTGAATGAATCATGTAAGTGAATAAATTAATTTTACTGGGAAAGCAGGAAATATTTTCCTATGCTAACAGAAGTTTCACTACAGCTGTTTATAAGCAAACTTTGTTTGTGTAGCGATGAACATAGGCAGGGAGGGGGCGAGCACAGGCACTGAGGGGGCGAGCACAGGCAAGGAGGGGGCGAGCAGAGGCAGGGAGGGGACAAACAGAGGCAGGGGTACAAACAGAGGCAGGGCGGGGACAGGCAGCAGGGGATAAACAGAGGGAGGGAGGGATGAGCAGAGGGGGATGAACTGAGGGAGTATTTTTACCCTACTGTTTGTGGTTGCAAGGGTCGAATGTTTGCTCCTGGCACTGCCTCTCAAACTGGCCCTTACGGAGTTCACTCCTAGTTTTGTGAGCCCCATTATTCCTATTCTTAGAGCTGTGTATGGATCCTGTCTCGACTACTTCGCTCTGCAGGTCGTTCCACTTCCTGACCACTCTAGGACTGAAGTAATATTTACCATCTCTGGGACTCGCGAAATTCTAAATCTTATACTTGCGAGACTTGCTTTTTCTGCATAGGTTATTCGGTTGATGTGCTGTAAGGCATGCGCCATGAGTGAGACTTGCAGCCTTTGTTCCCATAGCCTGTATTCTGTTTCTGGTCTTCTTTTTCCCTTCCCTAATTGTTTTAACCTTGCATTTCCTAGGGATTGAATTTCTAAAACCACATGTCAGACCAGATCAGGTCAGTTGACTTTTACTTGTTTTTAATTTCCTCATAATTTTCACATTAACTGCGAACAAAAGTACACTAAGCCTCACGACCTCATTTCTTACGTCCTGTCGTTATCATATACAAGGAATAGTGCTGCAAGTTCTTGTACTGGTCTTATGGAAGCTTTTATCTCATACTTGCCCTTTCTCACACTTTCCAGGCAACCACACTCGTATAGTGTAAGAATATGTGCATCACTCCAACTTATGTGTAGAAATATCGAGAACACATGTAACTGTTGTGTGTGCGCGTATGTATGTGTACACACACTCTCTCTCTCTCTCTCTCTCTATGTATGTGTACACTCTCTCTCTCTCTCTCTCTCTCTCTCTCTCTCTCTCTCTCTCTCTCTCTCTCTCTCTCTCTCTCTCCCTCTCTCCCTCCCTCCCTCCCTCCCTCCCCTGCCCCCCCCCCTACACTCGGACAAACACACCACAAAACAAGCACACAGAATTGCATAAGTTTTTCATTCTGTGGCAACCAAAACAAAAAAAAAATTGGTTGCCAGAGAGCAGGAAGGAAAACCAAGGGACTGGAGGATGAATCTGTAAGGGAAGATTGGGCAGCAGAGCTCATAAAAAGGGAACATGAATGGGGAAAGAAGCTAGAAGAACTTAGCATGAGAATGGAAGAGAGGATAGATGCAGAAAGCAAGAAGTGGGAGATGCAAGTCACAGCAGCAGAGGCTAGGATACAGAGATTAGAAGAGGAAATGAAAAATCTGAAACGGCTTAAAAAACGAAAGGACAATTTGAGAATGACATCAGAGACTGCTACATCAGTCACAAACAAGGGGACTGTAGGGAACAAAGTAGTGAAACTGTATGCAGAAGCCCTATCAGAGCATTGTGGAGCCCGAGAAAAAGAGAGAATCACATCAAGATCAATCGAGGGGACTGTAGAAAATGTAAAAGCTAAGCTATATGTGGAGGCCCTAACAGACCACAGCAGAGCCCAGGGAAAACTGGGAAGGAAAAATGACAGGTCACTGGGCCCAAGGACAATAGATAGTGAAGAAACTGAAGAAGGGAAAGCTGCAATGGAGGAAATTAAATCGAATAAGTGGATACATAAGGATATGCAGTGGGAGAATGAAAGGGAGAGGTCAGTCTTTGTTTATGGGCTCCAGGAAGTTGAAGGGGAAACTTATGAAGAAAGAAGACAAGGGGTGAAAAACGCAATTGAAAGCATCATAAAAGCAATAGGGGAAGATAACATGACCCAGCTGGTAAATTTTCGGAGAATAGGGGGGTTTGCAAGAAGAAGAACCCGGCCAGTGAAAGTGACTTTCAGGGCAGAATCGCCTCTGAATAGGATCCTGCAGGAGAAAGCAAGACTAAGGGACATACTGGCGTACCGGAAAGTGTATCTCGACCGTGACAGAACACAGGAAGAAAGGCAGAAACTGAGAGAGATTGTACATAGACAAAAGGAAAGAGAGGTGAAGATGGAGATGGACAAGAGAACCAAGACTCAGGAGGAAGATCAAATACAGCCTCCCTCACAATCACCTACAGAAGTCCCTTAACCAGGACAACCCCAATGCAAACAAATATTTTAACCCAAAACACACATGCCATGTCCAATGCCCCCACCCTTCTCATTACAAACTCCACCCCCACAGCAACCACCCATAGTTCCTTATCAGGTCTCCCACTTCCCCAAGCCCAATGTACCCCCCAGACCACAGTTTTAGAAAAGTTGAAGGTGTGGTATACAAATGCAGATGGAATAACAAAGTGTGAAGAATGGCATGAAAGAATCAAGGAGACATCCCCAGACATAATAGCACTCAAAGAAACAAAACTCACCAGGATGATAACAGATGCAATCTTTCCACCCGGATATCAAATCCTCAGGAAAGATGGAGGACGGGGAGGAGTAGTTGCACTACTCATTAAACACCAGTGGGGATTTGAGAAAATGTAAGGAATGGATGGCATGGGCGAAAGGGACTACTTAGTAGGAACATTCCAGTCTGAGGGCCATAAGGTAGTAATTGCAGTAATGTACAACCTGCCACAGACCTGCAGGAGGCCAAGAGAAGAATACGACAAGAGCAACAGAGCAATGGTCGACACACTAGCCGAGGTGGCCAGAAGAGCTCGCATGGGGGGAGCAAAGTTACTAGTTAGGGGTGATTTCAATCACGAGGAGATTGACTGGGAAAGCCTGGAGCCCCATGGGGTCCCCAAAACATGGAGAGCCAAGATGATGGATGTGGTACTGGAAAACCTCATGCATCAACATGTTAGACACACTACCAGAGAGAGGTGAGGATGATCCAGCAAGACTGGACCTTACATTAACCTAGGATATAATGTATGAAAGGCCCCTAGGAGCTAGTGATCCTGTGGTTCTGTGCAATGACTACATAGTTGAGGTACAAGTGAAGAGAGTAGGAGGAATAGGATGGGAAAACCAAACTACAAAAGGGAGGACTACACAGGCATGAGAAACATACTGGCAGGAAAACCAGTAAAAGAAATGATGGACTGTGACGACAAAATGCAAGGAGGCAGAGGAGAAGTTTGTTCCCAAGGGAAACAGAAATAATGGGAAGACCAGAATGAGTCCTTGGTTCACCCAAGGGTGTAGGGAGGCTAAAACTAGGTGCACTAGAGAATGGAAAAGGTACAGAAGACAAAGGACCCAGGAAAATAGAGATCAGCCGAAGAGCCAGAAACGAATAAGCACCGATAAGAAGGGAGGCTCAGCGACAATACCAAAATGACATAGCATCGAAAGTGGAGTCTGACCCCAAGCTGTTGTATAACCACATCAGGAGGAAAACAAAAGTCAAGGACCAGGTAATCAGACTGAGGAAGGATGATGGGGAGTTCACAAGAAACGATCAAGAGGTATGTGAGGAGCTCAACACGAGATTTAAAGAAGTATTTACAGTGGAAACTGGTAGGACTTCAGGAAATCAGAACAGGGAGGGACACCAACAAGTGCTAGATGAGGTTTGTAGATGAATGGTTCAGAGAACCGACACGTTGATAAATTAGACACATGTGCAACTTTTGGGTATCTTTATTGAGGAAACGTTTCGCCACGCAGTGGCTTCATCAGTCCATACGTAGGAGAAACTTGAAGATCAGGAGGAGAATGAGGTAATCAGTCCCTCAACCTTGAGTCGATGTGTTCAGTCCATCAATCTTGAATAGAATACGGCATATCAGCGGAGAAGCAGCATATAAACCGTATGGCAGGAGAGGTGCAGCAGTCATAGGTCGTGTCACATTTGTTCAATGTGGAAGTAGGTCGTGCCCAAGAATTAGGCAAGCGAAGAATTCCTAAGTACGTATTAAGATCCCAAGAAGTTGCAGTGTCTGATCTTCAAGTTTCTCTTACGTATGGACTGATGAAGCCCCTGCGTGGCGAAACGTTTCCTCAATAAAGATACCCAAGAGTTGCACATGTGTCTAATTTATCATCTGCTAGATGAGGTACACATAACCGAGGAGGAAGTGACGAAGTTATGTGAACTTGATAACTCAAATGCAGTGGGACCAGACAACATATCTCCATGGGTCCTTAGAGAGGGAACAGATGCTGTGTGTGCCACTAACAAAGATCTTGAGCACATCCATTGAAACTGGGCAACTCCCTGAGGTATGGAAGATGGCAAATGTAGTCCCAATTTTTAAAAAAGGGGACAGACACGAGGCATTGAACTACAGATCTGTCACTAACGTGTACAGTATGCAAAGTCATGGAAAAGATCATCAAGAGGAGAGTGGTGGAGCACCTGGAAATAAACAAGTGTATAATCGACAACCAGCACGGTTTCAGGGAAGGAAAATCATGTCACTGACCTACTGGAGTTTTATGACAAGGTGACAGAAGTTAGACGAGAGAGAGGGGCGGATAGACTGCATTTTCTTGGACTGCAAGAAGGCCTTCGACACAGTTCCTCACAAGAGGTTACTGCAATAGCTAGAGGATCAGGCACACATAACAGGATAGGCACTGCAATGGATCAGAGAATACCTGACAGGGAGACGACAACGAGTAATGGTACGTGACGAGGTGTCAGGTTGGGCGCCTGTGACAAGGGGGGTTCCACAGAGGTCAGTCCTAGTACCTGTGCTGTTTTTGGTATATGTGAATGACATAAGGGAAGGGATAGACTCAGAAGTGTCCTTGTTTGCAGATGATGTGAAGTTAATGAGGAGAATTTAACCCTGCCAAATGCAAAGTCATGAAGATCGGGGAAGGGCAAAAAAGACCGCAGACATAGTATAGTCTAGATCTTGGGGTAAGTATAATACCGAGCACATTTCCTGAGGCGCACATCAGTCAGATAACTGCTGCAGCCTACGGGCGTCTGGCAAACCTAAGGATAGCATTCCGATACCTCAGTAAGGAATCGTTCAAGACTCTGTACACCATTTACGTCAGGCCCATACTGGAGTATGCAGCACCAGTTTGGAATCCACATCTGGTCAAGCACATCAAGAAATTAGAGGGAGTGCAAAGGTTAGCAACAAGACTAAGTCCCAGAGCTACGGGGATTGTCCTACTAAGAAAGGTTAAGGGAAATTTGCCTGAAGACACTGGAGGACAGGAGGGTCAGGGAAGGCATGATAACGACATATAAAATACTGCGCGGAATAGAGAAGGTGGACAAAGACAGGATGTTCCAGAGATGGAAGTTGAAGACTCAGATGAGTCAGAGGGATGTTAGGAAGTATTTCTTCAGTCATAGAGTTGTCAGGCAGTGGAATAGCCTAGAAAGTGACGTAGTGGAGGCAGGAACCATACATAGTTTTAAGACGAGATTTGATGAAGCTCAGGGAGCAGGGAGAGAGGAGACCCAGTAGCATTCAGTGAAGAGGCGGGACCAGGAGCTATGACTCGACCCCCTGCAACCACAAATAGGCGAGAAAGAGAGAGAGAGAGAGAGAACGCGCGCGCACGCACGCACGCACGCACGCACGCACGCACGCGCGCACGCACGCACGCACACACACACACACACACACACACACACACACACACACACACACACACACACACACACACACACACACACACACACACACACACACACACACACGTACGTACGTACGTACGTATGTTAGGCCCATATTGGAGTATGCGGCACCAGTTTGGAACCCACACCTAGCCAAGCAAGAACACACAAGAACACAAAGGAGGACAACTGCAGCAGGCCTGTTGGCCCATACTTGGCTGGTCCTTTACAATCCATCCCACTAACAAAACGTTTGCCCAAAACAATTTTCAATGCTACCCAAGAAATAAGCTCTGATAACCATCCACTCATTTGCAAGTCCCACTCAAATCGAACCCCTCTAACTCGTATATTTATCAAACCTAAATTTGAAACTACCCAAAGTCCCAGCCTCAATAACCCAACTAGGTAGACTGTTCCACTCATCAACTACCCTATTTCCAAACCAATACTTTCCTATAGCCTTTCTAAATCTAAACTTATCTAATTTAAATCCATTACTGCGGGTTCTCTCTTGGAGAGACATCCTCAAGACCTTATTAATATCCCCTTTGTTAATAAGAACATAAGAACATAAGAATGTAGGAACACTCCAGAAGGCCTACTGGCCCATACGAGGCAGGTCCTTATCAAAATGACATCTACCTAAAGCTACTCAAGAAACAACTCCCGCACCCCCCAACACCAATCAAACCCAGCCCCTCCCACTCATATATTTGTCCAGTCTCTTCTTAAAGCTACCCAAGGTCCTAGCCTCTATCACCCCACTGGGAAGACTGTTCCACGCATCTACAACTCTGTTAGAAAACCAGTACTTACCTATGTCCTTTCTAAATCTAAATTTATCCAACTTAAATCCATTATTCCTGGTTCTTACCTGGTTCGACACCCTCAGTACTTTATTAATGTCTCCCTTGTTAGGTAAGACACATATGCAACAGTTAGGTATCTTTATTTTGAAACGTTTCGCCTACACAGTAGGCTTCTTCAGTCGAGTACAGAAAAGTTGATAGAAGCAGAAGATACTTGAAGACGATGTAATCAGTCCATCACCCTTAAAGTTTTGAGGTGGTCAGTGCCTCAGTCTGGAGAAGAGCATTGTTCCGTTGTCTGAAACAATATGAAGTTGAAGTGACAGAATCGGGCCTTATATAGTGCCAGGAGGTGAGACGTAGGTTGATTTGGGAGGGCAGGTCCTTCTCAAACCCAGCCGTTCTCACTAGTAGAGGTTGTTGAAGTAGATGGTCTGTACCAAGATACCCTTGTGTTGCAGTGTCTGACAGAATGAACATTAAAATGGTATAAAATACCGACAGATTGTTAGGTAAGACACATATGCAACAGTTAGGTATCTTTATTTTGAAACGTTTCGCCTACACAGTAGGCTTCTTCAGTCGAGTACAGAAAAGTTGATAGAAGCAGAAGATACTTGAAGACGATGTAATCAGTCCATCACCCTTAAAGTTTAGAGGTGGTCAGTGCCTCAGTCTGGAGAAGAGCATTGTTCTGCTTCTATCAACTTTTCTGTACTCGACTGAAGAAGCCTACTGTGTAGGCGAAACGTTTCAAAATAAAGATACCTAACTGTTGCATATGTGTCTTACCTAACAATCTGTCGGTATTTTATACCATTTTAATGTTCATTCTGTCAGACACTGCAACACAAGGGTATCTTGGTACAGACCATCTACTTCAACAACCTCTACTAGTGAGAACGGCTGGGTTTGAGAAGGACCTGCCCTCCCAAATCAACCTACGTCTCACCTCCTGGCACTATATAAGGCCCGATTCTGTCACTTCAACTTCATATTGTTTCAGACAACGGAACAATGCTCTTCTCCAGACTGAGGCACTGACCACCTCAAAACTTTAAGGGTGATGGACTGATTACATCGTCTTCAAGTATCTTCTGCTTCTATCAACTTTTCTGTACTCGACTGAAGAAGCCTACTGTGTAGGCGAAACGTTTCAAAATAAAGATACCTAACTGTTGCATATGTGTCTTACCTAACAATCTGTCGGTATTTTATACCATTTTAATGTTCAATGTCTCCCTTGTTTATGCCCGTCCTCCACTTATACACTTCAATGATATCTCCCCTCATTCTACGCCTCTCCAGAGAGTGGAGATTTAAGGCTTTAAGTCTATCTTCATACGGGAGGTTCCTTACACAGTAAATCATTTTAGTCATTCTTCTCTGTATGTTCTCTAATGAGTCTATGTCCATCCTGTAGTAAGGGGACCAAAACTGAGCAGCATAATCTAAATGAGGCCTCACTAGTGATGTATAGAGCTGAAGATTGAGACACTTATGCAGCATATGGGAAACTTTATTAAGGAAACGTTTCGCCACACAGTGGCTTCATCAGTCCAATACAAAGATGAAGGCGTAAGGAGAGGAGGAGTATGAGGTAATCAGTCCCTCAGCCTGGAGTCGATGTGTTCAGTCCATCAAGATTGATGGACTGAACACATCGACTCCAGGCTGAGGGACTGATTACCTCATACTCCTCCTCTCCTTACGCCTTCATCTTTGTATTGGACTGATGAAGCCACTGTGTGGCGAAACGTTTCCTTAATAAAGTTTCCCATATGCTGCATAAGTGTCTCAATCTTCAACTTGTCGGTTTTTCAAACCATTCATCACATGTATAGAGCTGTAAAATAACTTTTGGACTTCTGTTACTTATACTTCTTGAGATAAATCCAAGTAATCTGTTGGCCTTGTTGCGCAGACTGAGGCACTGCTGTCTTGGCTTTAGATTTCTGCTTACCATGACTCCCAAGTCTTTTTCACATTCTGTATGACCAAGCTCTACTTCACCTAGATTATAGCTTCGAGGGTTATTTTCATTACCAAGGGCAAGTACCTTACACTTATCCACATTAAACTTCATCTGCCATTTCTCAGACCAAGACATTAATTTGTTCAAATCGTCCTGGAGTTCATTGATATCCTCCTCAGAGTGAATTATACGGCCTATCTTTGTATCATCAGCAAACTTACTCATGTCACTAGTAATCCCTTCATCAAGGTCATTAATGTAAATTATGAACAGGAGAGGTGTGGAAAAAGACACTTATGTACAGTTCAGGACATTTATTAAAGGAAACGTTTCGCCACGAGTGGCTTCTTCAGTCCTAATACAGAGAAAACTAAGAAAACACACATATATATAGTGGTGGGAGTCAGGTGAGGTGAAGCGTGGGTAGAGGTGGTAAGTAGTAGTAGTAGTAGTAATGGAACTAAGGAGGTGAGGTTAGAGAGGGACCTGCTGGCATCAAGTAACACCAGTTCCCAGGATGGGTAATATCCTCTTGCTTAGTAATTTTGAAATACTGTAACTACCGGATTTTTGCTTTATAGTGTTACTGACAGAAATTAGTGCAGCTTCAATGCATTTTCTCCGTCTTAAGTCGTCTTCTTTAATAACTAGTTTAGCTTCATTGAATTTCATGAGGTGTCCAACATCGTCTCTATGTTGAACACATGCGTTTTTGCGGTCATCATTTCTGCAAGCATTTTTGTGTTCTGCTATCCTAATGTCCAGAGTTCTGGCTGTTTCCCCTACATATACTTTGTCACACCCCCCACATGGTATAGTGTAGATTCCTGCACTTGTGCCAGAATCATGCTTGGGTTTTTGTATCAGGTTCCTAATAGTAGTTGAAGAGCTGGTAGATATTTTAGCCAGTTTTCTGTCAAACATTTTTGAAACATTAGTGGCAACGTTGCTGACCGGTAAAACGATGTAACTTGGAGGCTTTTCTTCAATTTGATAGGTGTTGGTCTTGCTGAGGATACGTGTTGCACGTTTCCTGCAGTCACGTATGAAGTGTAGGGGAAAGTGTAGTGAACTAAAAGAGTTGGTGATGTATGTACATTCTTCTTCGAGGAACTGCGGACTGGAAATTCTGTAGGCTCTCAGAAAGAAGCCAATAACTACCCCTCTTTTAGTTCTTGTGTCATGGTGAGAGAAGAAATGTAGAAGATCATTCTTGTAGGTAGGCTTCCGGTAGACTTTAAAAGAAAGTTTGCTTTCCCCTGTGCGTAAGAGAACGTCGAGAAAAGGTAACTGGTTGTCCTTCTCCTCCTCTAGAGTAAATTTAATAGTAGGTTCCAGAGTGTTGATGGTGTTGAGGATGCCCTGTACGTCAAGATTTTTGGGTACAATGACCAAAATATCATCTACGTACCGCATCCAAGTAACTGAACGAGGGATGTTATTGAGGATCCTTCTTGATTCCAGGTCCTCCATATATAAATTGGCAAGAACTGCACTAAGGGGGGATCCCATGGCTAGTCCGAAGAGTTGTTTGTACTTCTTGTCCTCGAACCTAAAACAGTTATAACGAACACAAAGTTCGACAAGGCTCACAAAATCTTGGCGGGGTACAGGTAACTCTGTATCATCTTTAATCACCCTGCGAAGAAGATCAATGGCTTGATCAACTGGGACATTGGTGAATAAGGCAGTCACGTCAAAACTTGCAAGCTTCTTATCACTCATGTCGAGATCCCTGATACGGTTAAGGAGGTCACCCGAATGCTTTAGATGAGCCTGACTGATTGTACCCAGGAGCTTTGACAAATATTTCGCCAAAACTCCTGCTAGACTGTGAGGGGCGCTGCCGATACCAGATGTAATGGGTCTCATAGGCACATTTGGTTTGTGGGTCTTTGGTAAACCATAAAGTCTAGCTGACTTGGGGTTGGTAGGGATGAGGCGCAAGAGCTTTTTACCTTCTTCTGATTTCCTGAGTATACTGCGGGTCTTACTGAGAAAAGAATCTGTTTCTTTCCTCCATGCATGTTCGGGGATGGAAACGTATGTGTTGGCGTCGTTCAATAAATCTTGCATCTTACTAACGTAGTCTGTACTGTTGAGGATGACCACTCCTCCTCCTTTGTCCGCTGTGGTGATGAGAATATCATTATTGGTAGCTAAGTGTTTGAGTGCCTGGATGTAGCGACGAGGAATGACTGGACGACTAGGTTCAGAAACTGCAGCTGCAATAAGTCCTTGTATGAAACCTTTGTTAAACTCAGAGTCACCGAAGAAATGGTTTTTGATCACTGTGTCTAACTCGCATTTAGGCTTCCGTATGCCAGTAGCAAACTTGAGACCTAAGCTGAGTGCTTCGGATTCTGTATCACTGAGAACATAAGAAGAAAGGTTATTGATGATGTCAGCTCTACCAATATCTTTCCATTTGCTGTGTTGACAGAGAGAGGAAAGTTTTCTTGAGAGCCGTAGTTTCTGCTGTAGGTTGGCGGTGGTAACTTTGCTTAGGATGTGTTCGGCGGTGCGTCTGTCAGGAGTGGGAAGGGAAGTGAGAGCTAGGTGAGCACTATGGAAATAATCTTTGGAGCAAGCTGATAGATCTTCCTTGCACTAGAAGTGGTAAGTAGCAGGAGAGAAGGGATGGTCGCACCTAGATCCACTCCACACCATCTCACGGATTCTAAACATCCCTTCTCTCTGCTACTTACCACTATCTACGAGAGTGCAAGGAAGATCTATCAGCTTGCTCCAAAGATTATTTCCATAGTGCTCACCTAGCTCTCACTTCCCTTCCCACTCCTGACAGACGCACCGCCGAACACATCCTAAGCAAAGTTACCACCGCCAACCTACAGCAGAAACTACGGCTCTCAAGAAAACTTTCCTCTCTCTGTCAACACAGCAAATGGAAAGATATTGGTAGAGCTGACATCATCAATAACCTTTCTTCTTATGTTCTCAGTGATACAGAATCCGAAGCACTCAGCTTAGGTCTCAAGTTTGCTACTGGCATACGGAAGCCTAAATGCGAGTTAGACACAGTGATCAAAAACCATTTCTTCGGTGACTCTGAGTTTAACAAAGGTTTCATACAAGGACTTATTGCAGCTGCAGTTTCTGAACCTAGTCGTCCAGTCATTCCTCGTCGCTACATCCAGGCACTCAAACACTTAGCTACCAATAATGATATTCTCATCACCACAGCGGACAAAGGAGGAGGAGTGGTCATCCTCAACAGTACAGACTACGTTAGTAAGATGCAAGATTTATTGAACGACGCCAACACATACGTTTCCATCCCCGAACATGCATGGAGGAAAGAAACAGATTCTTTTCTCAGTAAGACCCGCAGTATACTCAGGAAATCAGAAGAAGGTAAAAAGCTCTTGCGCCTCATCCCTACCAACCCCAAGTCAGCTAGACTTTATGGTTTACCAAAGACCCACAAACCAAATGTGCCTATGAGACCCATTACATCTGGTATCGGCAGCGCCCCTCACAGTCTAGCAGGAGTTTTGGCGAAATATTTGTCAAAGCTCCTGGGTACAATCAGTCAGGCTCATCTAAAGCATTCGGGTGACCTCCTTAACCGTATCAGGGATCTCGACATGAGTGATAAGAAGCTTGCAAGTTTTGACGTGACTGCCTTATTCACCAATGTCCCAGTTGATCAAGCCATTGATCTTCTTCGCAGGGTGATTAAAGATGATACAGAGTTACCTGTACCCCGCCAAGATTTTGTGAGCCTTGTCGAACTTTGTGTTCGTTATAACTGTTTTAGGTTCGAGGACAAGAAGTACAAACAACTCTTCGGACTAGCCATGGGATCCCCCCTTAGTGCAGTTCTTGCCAATTTATATATGGAGGACCTGGAATCAAGAAGGATCCTCAATAACATCCCTCGTTCAGTTACTTGGATGCGGTACGTAGATGATATTTTGGTCATTGTACCCAAAAATCTTGACGTACAGGGCATCCTCAACACCATCAACACTCTGGAACCTACTATTAAATTTACTCTAGAGGAGGAGAAGGACAACCAGTTACCTTTTCTCGACGTTCTCTTACGCACAGGGGAAAACAAACTTTCTTTTAAAGTCTACCGGAAGCCTACCTACAAGAATGATCTTCTACATTTCTTCTCTCACCATGACACAAGAACTAAAAGAGGGGTAGTTATTGGCTTCTTTCTGAGAGCCTACAGAATTTCCAGTCCGCAGTTCCTCGAAGAAGAATGTACATACATCACCAACTCTTTTAGTTCACTACACTTTCCCCTACACTTCATACGTGACTGCAGGAAACGTGCAACACGTATCCTCAGCAAGACCAACACCTATCAAATTGAAGAAAAGCCTCCAAGTTACATCGTTTTACCGGTCAGCAACGTTGCCACTAATGTTTCAAAAATGTTTGACAGAAAACTGGCTAAAATATCTACCAGCTCTTCAACTACTATTAGGAACCTGATACAAAAACCCAAGCATGATTCTGGCACAAGTGCAGGAATCTACACTATACCATGTGGGGGGTGTGACAAAGTATATGTAGGGGAAACAGCCAGAACTCTGGACATTAGGATAGCAGAACACAAAAATGCTTGCAGAAATGATGACCGCAAAAACGCATGTGTTCAACATAGAGACGATGTTGGACACCTCATGAAATTCAATGAAGCTAAACTAGTTATTAAAGAAGACGACTTAAGACGGAGAAAATGCATTGAAGCTGCACTAATTTCTGTCAGTAACACTATAAAGCAAAAATCCGGTAGTTACAGTATTTCAAAATTACTAAGCAAGAGGATATTACCCATCCTGGGAACTGGTGTTACTTGATGCCAGCAGGTCCCTCTCTAACCTCACCTCCTTAGTTCCATTACTACTACTACTACTACCACCACCTCTACCCACGCTTCACCTCACCTGACTCCCACCACTATATATATGTGTGTTTTCTTAGTTTTCTCTGTATTAGGACTGAAGAAGCCACTCGTGGCGAAACGTTTCCTTTAATAAATGTCCTGAACTGTACATAAGTGTCTTTTTCCACATCTTGTCGGTATCACCATACCATTTCCTCATAATTGTTAATTACGGGAATCTCATTTACATCTTCCTGTGTAAAAACTGACAAAAAATAGTCATTAAATAAGGAACACATTTCCAGTTCATTATCCGTCAGCTGTCCATTCCCAGATTTCAGAGGTCCTACTTTTTCCTTCACCTTCGTCCTATACACTTGAAAGAACCCCTTTGGATTAGTCTTTGATTCATTAGCAACTCTAATTTCATAGTCACGTTTAGCCTTTCTAATCGCTTTTTTTACTTCTCTTTTAAGCTGAACATATTGGTCAGTAAGGTTAACCTCTCCTCTTCTGATGCGCCTATAAATTCCCCTTTTCTCCTCTAATAGATGCTTTAGCCTCCTGTTAACCCATTTGGGATCGTTATTATTAGACCTAATTTCTCTCTGGGGAATGTATATACTCTGGGCACTGTGTACATTATTAAGAAAACAATCATAAAAGCAGATCCCTTCATATTCATAAGTATGATTATCGTCAATAAAATCATTAGCTAGATAACCCCAATCAAGATTAGACAGATGTTCCCTAAGTCCATTATAATCGGCAGAACGAAAATCGGGGATCTTTACTGTATTATCATTATTCTTGCATTCCCAATTAATGCTAAAGGTGATGGATTTGTGATCACTTGCGCCAAGCTCTTCAGTGATCTCCAGATTATTCACGAGTGTTTCCTTATTTGACAAGACTAGGTCTAGCAAATTATTACCCCTGGTAGGTTCAGTTACACTCTGTTTCAGAAAACAGTCCTGAACTGTTTCCATGAAGTCACTGGACTCTAGATTACCTGTCAAAGAATTCCAGTCAATTTGGCTAAAGTTAAAGTCCCCTACTATGACTACGTTACTGTGTACAGAAGCCCTAACAATTTCGTCCCAAAGAAGTCTCCCTCTATCGTGATCCAAGCCTGGAGGTCGGTATATTACACCTAGAATTAGTTTTTCTTGACCCTCCACGAACTCTACCCAAACAGACTCTGTTACTGCTCCATCTATTTTTATACCCTTAAAGTTTTGAGGTGGTCAGTCCCTCAGTCTGGAGAAGAGCATTGTTCCATAGTATGAAACAATATGGAGAAGAAGTGACAGGATGGAGCTTTTTATAGCGCCAAGAGGTGAGACGTAGGCCACTAGGAGAGGCCTACCTCTTGGCGCTATAAAAAGCTCCATCCTGTCACTTCTTCTCCATATTGTTTCATACTATGGAACAATGCTCTTCTCCAGACTGAGGGACTGACCACCTCAAAACTTTAAGGGTGATGGACTGATTACATCGTCTTCAAGTATCTTCTGCTTCTATCAACTTTTCTGTACTTGACTGAAGAAGCCTACTGTGTAGGCGAAACGTTTCATAATAAAGATACCTAACTGTTGCATATGTGTCTTACCTAACAACCTGTCGGTATTTTATACCATTTTAATGTTCAATCTGTCAGACACTGCAACACAAGGGTATCTTGGTACAGACCTGCAATCAACTTCGACAACTTCCACTAGTGAGAGGGGCTGGATTTGAGAGGGACCTGACTTCTCAACATCTGAGTTCTTACCTCTCCTAGTGGCCTACGTCTCACCTCTTGGCGCTATAAAAAGCTCCATCCTGTCACTTCTTCTCCATATTGTTTCATACTATGGAACAATGCTCTTCTCCAGACTGAGGGACTGACCACCTCAAAACTTTAAGGGTGATGGACTGATTACATCGTCTTCAAGTATCTTCTGCTTCTATCAACTTTTCTGTACTTGACTGAAGAAGCCTACTGTGTAGGCGAAACGTTTCATAATAAAGATACCTAACTGTTGCATATGTGTCTTACCTAACAATTAATATTTTCTCGAACATACAATGCAACTCCTCCCCCCTTCCCATTACATCTATCCACATTGAATAACTTAAATCCCTGAATATTACACTCAACAGTCATATCCCGACTCTTTAAATCATACCACGTTTCAGTTAATGCAATGATATCAAAGTTCCCAGCACATGCTACCAAACGTAGTTCATTAACTGTTAGCATAAAATACCATCATATTTTTTTTCTTCTGCACATTTTTCCTATTCTTCTTTGTTTTTACACAATTTCTGAAATTATCATTACCCAGAGTTACTCCATGACAGTTACTATTAAGATTCTTAATATCAGAGCATAAGTCAATATATCCATACTCATTATTAATCATTTCTAAACCCATACCTCTAACTAATCCTAGTTTAAAGTCCTAACAACCCCCTCAACTGAGTTAGCAAGAAAACCCACACCTGCCCTGGATAAGTGAGCCCCATCCCTGGCATACATGTCATTTCGGCCATAGAAGTTGTCCCAGTTGTCAATGAATGGTACTGCATTATCCTTACAGTGTTTATCCAGCCAACAATTAATACCAATTGCTCTGGACAACCATTCATTACCAACACCTCTTCTTGGCAAAATGCCACATATAACAGGGCGCCCCCCCTTCTTCCTAATCATGTCTATAGCTGTCCTGAACTTTCTAACTAAATCCTCACTTCTACGCTTGCCTACATCATTGCCTCCAGCACTGAGGCAAATAATAGGATTGATCCCATTACCGTTCATGATGTTGTCAAGCCGGCTAACAATGTCCTCCATCCCAGCCCCAGGAAAGCATACCCTTTGTCTCCTACTCCTGTCCTTCAAGCAGAATGCCCTATCCATGTATCTAACCTGGCTATCCCCAACAACAACAATATTCTTACCTTCCTTGTTGTCGTTCGTCGTGACGATCCCAGTAGTAGACTCACATTCGTCGGGTAGCACCGAAAATGCGTTGGAGGTTTCCACGGGAGTTTCCACAGCAGTCTCTTTCTTCTTCATCGTTTCTGGCTTTCCATTCGTCTTCCTGATCGTCAACTTCGTCGTCCCCTGCTGTCCAGCCACTGACCACGATCCCTTCTTGACCTGAGGACTCGAAACAGGAGGACTACTACGAATCCTCTTGTTTTCCTCGGTCAATCGCCGTATCTCCATCTTCGCTGCCCTCAATTCTTCCTTAAGTTGCTGGTAAAGTTGCTCGATGGAGGGCATCTTGGTTCAGTCCACGGGAGCAAACAAGACACTTCTTCACAGAGTTAAGTACAGGTCAGCACTCAAGAGCACACAAACAGGTCTTCACAGAGCTAAGTACACGTCACCACTGAGCTAAGTACACGTCACCCATCTTCCACTTATACACTTCGATCATGTCTGCCCCCATTCTTCGTCTAACAAGTGAATGTAATTTAAGTCTTCAATCTTTCTTCATAAGGAAGATTTCTAATGCTATGTATTAATTTAGTCATTCTACGCTGAATGTTTTCTAACGAATTTATGTCCATTATGTAATATGGAGACCAGAACTGAGCTGCATAATCTAAAGGACCTGCCTAGTATGGGCCAACAGGCCTGCTGCAGTGATCCTCCTTTCTTATGTTCTTAGGTGAGGCCTTACTAATGATGTATAAAGCTGTAATATAACCTCTGAACTTCTGTTGCTTACATTTCTTGATATATATCCCAGTAATCTGTTTGCCTTATTACATACGCTTAGGCACTGCTGTCTTGGTTTAAGGTTACTGTTAGTGGGATGAATTGTAAAGGACCTGCCTAGTATGGGCCAACAGGCCTGCTGCAGTGTTCCTCCTTTCTTATGTTCTTATGTTCTTATAACCCTCAAGTCCTTTTCACAATCTGTATGGCTAAGTTCTACATTATTTAACTTATAAGTGCTAAGGTTATGGACACTCCCGAGCTTCAGAACCTTTCATTTATCTGCATTGAACTGCATCTGCCACTTTTCTGACCAGGTATTGAGTTAAGAACATAAGAACATAAGAATGTAGGAACACTGCAGAAGGCCTACTGGCCCGTACGAGGCAGGTCCTTATCAAAACGACATCTACCTAAAGCTACTCAAGAAATAACTCCCGTACCCCTTGACACCAATCAAACCCAGCCCCTCCCACTCATATATTTGTCCAGTCTCTTCTTAAAGCTAAATCCTCCTGAAGTTCCCTGATATCTACGTTTGAATCATTTATCTTACCTAGATTTGTGTCATCGGCGAATTTGCTCATATCACTTGTAATTCCCTCATCAAGATTATTGATATATATGATAAACAACAACGGGCCCAAGACTGATCCCTGTGGAACGCCACTTGTTACAGATCCCTACTCGGATTTAACCCCATTTATGCACACACACTGCTTCCTGTCTGTGAGCCATGACTCGATCCAGACAGCCAGGGGTCTATTGGTAATCCCCCTTATGTAAGCTGGGAGGATAGGTAGTCCATAGGTTTGAAACCGCTTTAACAGGTGTGATGAATGGTTTGATGAGTGTGCGAGTTGGCACGAATACAGTGGCACTGTGACTGGGCACCCCTCAGATATTGCACCTATTGTTTGGAGTTGTGATCGTTATGTTATGTATTACAGTAATGAAAGAAATTAGAGATAAATGGAAAATTAAATTCTATAGTACAGCAGTATTTAAAGGTTTTCCCAAAACTTCCTTTCCGGGATCTTTATTTTAGGATTATTAATAATAAAAATAAAATTTAAAAAATGGTATATAAAATCGGGTAAAGTGTCTTGTGCCTATATCTATCAACTGCAATGTTGGGAAGTTGCAAATGTTCCAGGGAGTTTTTTCCAAGTGTTGCCATATGTAAGTAGGTTTTGCGTTTTTGTATTTTAGCCGATGTTCATGAAGTTTCAACCAGATGACACTGTTTTTGTAGAAGTATTTGAGTTATCCCTTTAAATGCTAGTATGTCATGAGACGCGGCAAGGTTCAGATGTCTGATGGTGTCAGTACACGAGTCACTGAGTCACCCTGACACGCGTGTTTGTCATGTGTTGAGAAGAGCTGCCGCTGTGGTGGAGGCGTGGCAAGACAGTGTGTCTAAGAATACCTGATGGATGGTAGCTAATGACACTATGGTGGGTCATGATAGCAGCGACCACCAGCTGGACTAGTCTATGTGGATTTAGTGCCACGGTGGGTCATGGTAGCAGCGACCACTGGCTAGGCTAGTATCTGTGGACTGAGTGCCACGGTGGGTCATGGTAGACAGTCTATAATGAATTTCTCAAATAGCAAATAGGCTTCCACTGTTTCTCTTCTTGGAATTCTTTGGATCTGGAGGTAATCAGCGTCTCCCGCAAAATATGGAATGATCCTTAACATCAAATAAATTCCCTAGAGGTAAAAACCACGACTGCACACTCTTGACCCACGCAAAAAAATTATATTAGAAGTTATGGTAAAAATAAAAAGTTATACCTATATCCATTTTCGTAACTATTATCTTTGATTTCTGCAAATTCTGCAGAAATGCTCAGTGTTGCCATGTTGACCTTCATTGCTCAGTGTTGCCATGTTGACCTTCATTGCTCAGTGTTGCCATGTTGACCTTCACTGCTCAGTGTTGCCATGTTGACCTTCACTGCTCAATGTTGCCATGTTGACCTTCACTGCTCAGTGTTGCCATGTTGACCTTCATTGCTCAGTGTTGCCATGTTGACCTTCACTGCTCAGTGTTGCCATGTTGACCTTCACTGCTCAATGTTGCCATGTTGACCTTCATTGCTCAGTGTTGCCATGTTGACCTTCATTGCTCAGTGTTGCCATGTTGACCTTCATTGCTCAGTGTTGCCATGTTGACCTTCATTGCTCAGTGTTGCCATGTTGACCTTCATTGCTCAGTGTTGCCATGTTGACCTTCATTGCTCAGTGTTGCCATGTTGACCTTCATTGCTCAGTGTTGCCATGTTGACCTTCACTGCTCAGTGTTGCCATGTTGACCTTCAATGCTCAGTGTTGCCATGTTGACCTTCATTGCTCAGTGTTGCCATGTTGACCTTCATTGCTCAGTGTTGCCATGTTCACCTTCACTGCTCAATGTTGCCATGTTGACCTTCACTGCTCAGTGTTACCATGCTGATCTTCACTGGATAGTTTGTCAGTAACCATTAAGGATAATCTGAAAAAAAATTATTACCAACAATTTTAAGTTCACCCCTTTGGTTGCTGGACTATAAAGCTCCTGGGCCTCTTTAAGGCACTGACCTTCGGCTCTTGGGATGAAGGGGAAGGGACAAGTAGTCGAGCTGTAGCTCCTAGCTCGCTTAGGGTCCCTTAATTTCGACAGATACATCTTTCAAGAAAAATATCTCTTGTAATATGGTTGGATCAGAGGATACATCCGCAGTGTGCTGCTAGTTATGAGTTACAATAGTGAGAACACCCGCACTGTGCTGCTAGTTATGAGTACAATAGTGAGAACACCCGCACTGTGCTGCTAGTTATGAGTTACAATAGTGAGAACACCCGCACTGTGCTGCTAGTTATGAGTACAATAGTGAGAACACCCGCACTGTGCTGCTAGTTATGAGTTACAATAGTGAGAACACCCGCACTGTGCTGCTAGTTATGAGTACAATAGTGAGAACACCCGCACTGTGCTGCTAGTTATGAGTATAATAGAACACCCGCACTGTGCTGCTAGTTATGAGTATAATAGAACACCCGCAGTGTGCCCTTACGTGACATTGCTTGAACATAAACCTAATATTACACCTCCCTCTCTCCATATGTTTGTCTCTGCCTACCCTCCCATCTCTTTCTCTCTCTCTTTGTCTCTCTCTCTCTCTCTCTCTCTCTCTCTCTCTCTCTCTCTCTCTCTCTCTCTCTCTCTCTCTCTCTCTCTCTCTCTCTCTCTCTCTCGCTCGCTTCCTCCCCCCTTTCCTTCTCTTCCTCTCTGTTCTTTCATCTCGGCACAATTCCATCCGGCCATGCTTCTCCCGGCCAGACAAGGGAGCGGACAGCCGGATGAAGGGCGGTGGTCTATCGTCAGGCACAGGAGAGCCAGCAACTACATACATGCCACCTCTGGAAAACTCCCTAGCTGGCCAGAGTAATACCACTGGAAGCCTCCCTAGCTGGCCATAGTAATACCATTGGAAACCTCCCTAGCTAGCCAGAGTAATACCACTGGAAACCTCCCTAGCTGGCCAGAGTAATACTCACCTCTGGAAACCTTCCTAGCTGGTCAGAGTAATACCTCATCACTGGAAACCTTCCTAGCTGGTCAGAGTAATACCTCACCTCTGGAAACCTTCCTAGCTGGCCAGAGTAATACCACTGGAAACCTCCCTAGCTGGCCAGAGTAATACCACTGGAAACCTCCCTAGCTGGTCAGAGTAATATCGCTGGAAACCTCCCTAGCTGGCCAGAGTAATACTCACCTCTGGAAACCTTCCTAGCTGGTCAGATCAATGCCTCATCACTGGAAACCTTCCTAGCTGGTCAGAGTAATACCTCACCTCTGGAAACCTTCCTAGCTGGTCAGAGTAATACCTCACCACTGGAAACCTTCCTAGCTGGTGAGAGTAAAACCTCACCTCTGGAAACCTTCCTAGCTGGCCAGAGTAATACCACTGGAAACCTTCCTAGCTGGTCAGAGTAATACCTCACCTCTGGAAACCTTTCTAGCTGGTCAGAGTAATACCTCACCTCTGGAAACCTTTCTAGCTGGTCAGAGTAATACCTCACCTCTGGAAACCTTCCTAGTTGGCCAGAGTAATACCACTGGAAACCTTCCTAGCTGGTCAGAGTAATACCTCACCTCTGGAAATCTTCCGAGCTGGCCAGAGTAATACCTCACCTCTGGAAACCTTCCTAGCTGGCCAGAGTAATACCTCACCTCTGGACACCTTCCTAGCTGGCCAGAGTAATACCTCACCTCTGGAAACCTTCCTAGCTGGCCAGAGTAATACCTCACCTCTGGAAACCTTCCTAGCTGGTCAGAGTAATACCTCACCACTGGAAACCTTCCTAGCTGGTGAGAGTAAAACCTCACCTCTGGAAACCTTCCTAGCTGGCCAGAGTAATACCACTGGAAACCTTCCTAGCTGGCCAGAGTAATACCACTGGAAACCTTCCTAGCTGGTCAGAGTAATACCTCACCTCTGGAAACCTTCCTAGTTGGCCAGAGTAATACCACTGGAAACCTTTCTAGCTGGTCAGAGTAATACCTCACCTCTGGAAACCTTCCTAGTTGGCCAGAGTAATACCACTGGAAACCTTTCTAGCTGGTCAGAGTAATACCTCACCTCTGGAAACCTTCCTAGCTGGTCAGAGTAATACCTCACCTCTGGAAACCTTCCGAGCTGGCCAGAGTAATACCTCACCTCTGGAAACCTTCCGAGCTGGCCAGAGTAATACCTCACCTCTGGAAACCTTCCTAGCTGGCCAGAGTAATACCTCACCTCTGGAAACCTTCCTAGCTGGCCAGAGTAACCTCACCTCTGGAAACCTTCCTAGCTGGCCAGAGTAATACCTCACCTCTGGAAACCTTCCTAGCTGGCCAGAGTAATACCTCACCTCTGGAAACCTTCCTAGCTGGCCAGAGTAATACCTCACCTCTGGAAACCTTCCTAGCTGGCCAGAGTAATACCTCACCTCTGGAAACCTTCCTAGCTGGCCAGAGTAATACCTCACCTGGAAACCTTCCTAGCTGGCCAGAGTAATACCTCTAGAAACCTTCCTAGCTGGCCAGAGTAATACCACTGGAAACCTTTCTAGCTGGCCAGAGTAATACCACTGGAAACCTTCCTAGCTGGCCAGAGTAATACCACTGGAAACCTTCCTAGCTGGCCAGAGTAATGCCACTGGAAACCTTCCTAGCTGGCCAGAGTAATACCACTGGAAACCTTCCTAGCTGGCCATATTAATACCACTGGAAACCTCCCTAGCTGGCCAGAGTAATACCACTGGAAACCTTCCTAGCTGGCCAGAGTAATACCACTGGAAACCTACCTAGCTGGCCAGAGTAATACCACTGGAAACCTCCCTAGCTGGCCAGAGTAATACCGCTGGAAACCTCCCTAGCTGGCCAGAGTAATACCACTGGAAACCTTCCTAGCTGGCCAGAGTAATACCACTGGAAACCTTCCTAGCTGGCCAGAGTAATACCACTGGAAACCTTCCTAGCTGGCCAGAGTAATACCACTGGAAACCTCCCTAGCTGGCCAGAGTAATACCACTGGAAACCTCCCTAGCTGGCCAGAGTAATACCACTGGAAACCTCCCTAGCTGGCCAGAGTAATACCACTGGAAACCTCCCTAGCTGGCCAGAGTAATACCACTGGAAACCTCCCTAGCTGGCCAGAGTAATACCACTGGAAACCTCCCTAGCTGGCCAGAGTAATACCACTGGAAACCTCCCTAGCTGGCCAGAGTAATACCACTGGAAACCTCCCTAGCTGGCCAGAGTAATACCACTGGAAACCTCCCTAGCTGGCCAGAGTAATACCACTGGAAACCTCCCTAGCTGGCCAGAGTAATGCCACTGGAAACCTCCCTATCTGGCCAGAGTAATGCCACTGGAAACCTTCCTAGCTGGCCAGAGTAATACCACTGGAAACCTTCCTAGCTGGCCAGAGTAATACCACTGGAAACCTACCTAGCTGGCCAGAGTAATACCACTGGAAACCATACAAGCTGGCCAGAGTAATACCACTGGAAACCTCCCTAGCTGGCCAGAGTAATACCACTGGAAACCTCCCTAGCTGGCCAGAGTAATACCACTGGAAACCTTCCTAGCTGGCCAGAGTATTACCACTGGAAACCTTCCTAGCTGGCCAGAGTAATACCACTGGAAACCTTCCTAGCTGGCCAGAGTAATACCACTGGAAACCTCCCTAGCTGGCCAGAGTAATACCACTGGAAACCTCCCTAGCTGGCCAGAGTAATACCACTGGAAACCTCCCTAGCTGGCCAGAGTAATACCACTGGAAACCTCCCTAGCTGGCCAGAGTAATACCACTGGAAACCTCCCTAGCTGGCCAGAGTAATACCACTGGAAACCTCCCTAGCTGGCCAGAGTAATACCACTGGAAACCTCCCTAACTGGCCAGAGTAATGCCACTGGAAACCTCCCTAGCTGGCCAGAGTAATACCACTGGAAACCTCCCTAGCTGGCCAGAGTAATACCACTGGAAACCTCCCTAGCTGGCCAGAGTAATACCACTGGAAACCTCCCTAGCTGGCCAGCGTAATACCTCACCGTCACCCACTTCCTCTTGTCCTCTATCTCTTGTATTTCACTTTTTTCTCTTTTATATATTTAAAACCTCCCTACCCCCCTCTCTCTCTCTTTCTCATCCCTCCCCTCTCATCCCTCCCCTCTCATCCCTCCCCTCTCATCCCTCCCCTCTCATCCCTCCCCTCTCCCATTCATCCTGCCCTCCACAGGGGATTCCATGAGTTTAAGATAATTTATGTCCTGGATTTGTTGGGTTTTCCAGCCTATACGAGGTCATTAGGCCAGCCAGTCTTTTAAAAGGTCGGAAAAATGTATTTTATCTCATAACAGCAACCGAGTCACCTATATTAGCTATTTTTTGCCATTTCTTGCTGCTCATTACGCGCTAAACCTGTGCGGAGTCTTCTAACCTTGGAGCTGGTTCAGGCTCTATCCTCTGTCCCATAATTAAGGCTCTGCTGATGCATATAATACAGTATTTACATAACTGAATGGTAGTGCAACTGCGATTTTTTATGTACTCGTTACACTTATTTTTTGTGTGAAGTGATCAAGTCCTGGATAGTGGTGAAGTCTCGATCCTCCGGTCGCTTGTAAAGCACCGCATGCTGCCCTTCTTTCTCTATCACACTTGTATTATTAAGCTGTTTGTTGGTGTGGCTGTTTGTTGTTGGTGTGGCTGTTGGTTTGGCTGTTTGTTAGTGTGGCTGTTGATGTGGCTGTTTGTTGTTAGTGTGGCTGTTGGTGTGTTTGTTGTTGGTGTGTTTGTTGTTGGTGTGGCTGTTTGTTGTTGGTGTGGCTGTTTGTTGTTGGTGTGGCTGTTGTTGGTGTGGCTGTTGGTGTGGCTGTTTGTTGTTGGTGTGGCTGTTTGTTGTTGGTGTGGCTGTTTGTTGTTGGTGTGGCTGTTTGTTGTTGGTGTGGCTGTTTGTTGTTGGTGTGGCTGTTTGTTGTTGGTGTGGCTGTTTGTTGTTGGTGTGGCTGTTTGTTGTTGTGTGGCTGTTTGTTGTTGGTGTGGCTGTTTGTTGTTGGTGTGGCTGTTGTTGCTGTGGCTGTTGTTGGTGTGGCTATTTGTTGTTGGTGTGGCTGTTGTTGGTGTGGCTGTTGTTGGTGTGGCTGTGTTGGTGTGGCTGTGTTGGTGTGGCTGTGTTGGTGTGGCTGTGTTGGTGTGGCTGTGTTGGTGTGGCTGTGTTGGTGTGGCTGTGTTGGTGTGGCTGTGTTGGTGTGGCTGTGTTGGTGTGGCTGTGTTGGTGTGGCTGTGTTGGTGTGGCTGTGTTGGTGTGGCTGTTGGTGTGGCTGTTGGTGTGGCTGTTGGTGTGGCTGTTGTTGGTGTGGCTGTTGGTGTGGCTGTTGTTGGTGTGGCGGCTGTTTGTTGTTGGTGTGGCGGCTGTTTGTTGTTGGTGTGGCAGCTGTTTGTTGGTGTGGCAGCTGTTTATTGTTGGTGTGGCAGCTGTTTGTTGTTGGTGTGGCGGCTGTTTGTTGTTGGTGTGGCGGCTGTTTGTTGTTGGTGTGGCGGCTGTTTGTTGTTGGTGTGGCAGCTGTTTGTTGGTGTGGCAGCTGTTTGTTGTTGGTGTGGCAGCTGTTTGTTGGTGTGGCAGCTGTTTGTTGTTGGTGTGGCGGCTGTTTGTTGTTGGTGTGGCGGCTGTTTGTTGTTGGTGTGGCAGCTGTTTGTTGGTGTGGCAGCTGTTTGTTGTTGGTGTGGCAGCTGTTTGTTGTTGGTGTGGCAGCTGTTTGTTGTTGGTGTGGCAGCTGTTTGTTGTTGGTGTGGCAGCTGTTTGTTGGTGTGGCAGCTGTTTGTTGCAGCTGTTTGTTGTTGGTGTGGCAGCTGTTTGTTGTTGGTGTGGCAGCTGTTTGTTGGTGTGGCAGCTGTTTGTTGGTGTGGCAGCTGTTTGTTGGTGTGGCAGCTGTTTGTTGTTGGTGTGGCAGTTGTTTGTTGTTGGTGTGGCAGTTGTTTGTTGTTGGTGTGGCAGCTGTTTGTTGTTGGTGTGGCAGCTGTTTGTTGGTGTGGCAGCTGTTTGTTGTTGGTGTGGCAGCTGTTTGTTGTTGGTGTGGCAGCTGTTTGTTGTTGGTGTGGCAGCTGTTTGTTGGTGTGGCAGCTGTTTGTTGTTGGTGTGGCAGCTGTTTGTTGTTGGTGTGGCAGCTGTTTGTTGGTGTGGCAGCTGTTTGTTGGTGTGGCAGCTGTTTGTTGGTGTGGCAGCTGTTTGTTGGTGTGGCAGCTGTTTGTTGTTGGTGTGGCAGTTGTTTGTTGTTGGTGTGGCGGCTGTTTGTTGTTGGTGTGGCGGCTGCTGCTGTTGTTGTGGCTGCTGCTGTTTGTTTTTGGTGTGGCTGGCTGTTGTTGGTGTGGCTGTTGATGGTGTGGCTGTTGTTGGTGTGGCTGTTGTTGTTGCTATCATCCACAATAGAAATATAGGATAACTAGTTTTATTCTCTTAAATCATTTCATTAATATCCACTGTGAAAAAATCTCTTCAGCTTTATTTATTTTCTTCTAAGATCATCTGCCACCTGTTGGTGCCCTTGGAAGGTGTAAAAAAATCTCCCCCCCCCCCTCGTATCAGTTAGTCTTGGGCACCTTTAGTGTTTTCACTGCTTGTTCTCTTTTTCTAACTCTGGTTATCATTTACCAGCTCTTCCTTGGACATTTTCTAACTGTTCTTTGAGTTGTGTGGACACCAAAGAAAAAAAAACTTGCATACTCTAATTTTGGCTTAATGTATATTTTTAAGCATTTTTTATTTTTTTCATTTGTAAGTTTTAGATTTTGGTTTATATGAACTTAAAATAATTTTTTTTATTAATTATCTACCTTACATTTGTTCTCTCAGATTGTATCAGTTACTTGTTTCATATTCCGCTTTCTGTTTCCTTAACATGATATTCATATACAATAAATTCAAATGTCTGTTTTGTCACTATTCCCTCAATTTATTATTCATTAAGTAGAGATTTGTAGTCGTTATAGTATTTATTTTGCCTTAGACTTTTGCAACTACAGGAATGTGTAGTTTTCAATATTCCTTCTGGTAAGTCATGTGAATTAAAAAGTATGTGGGAGGAAGTATAGAGCCTTGTGGCACCCCCTCTGGTAGCACCCCCCTCTGGTGGCACCCCCTCAAGTGGCACACACTGGTGGCGCACACTGGTGGCACACACTGGTCGCACCCCCTCTGGTGGCACCCACACTGGTGACAACCCATCTGGTGGCACCCACACTGGTGGCACCACTGGTGGCACCTTCCCACGAAGATATTTATCTTGCAATTCTTCTCACTTTCCTCTTAAGCAAAATCTCTTATTCATGGCAATAATTCGTTGTTTATCCTCTTACATTTTGCAGTTATCACACAAGTCTTTTAAGGGGAGACTCCCTAAAATGCTCTTAAGAGGCACCTAAGGTCCCCCGTATTCTAATAACATGTTCATTTTTCCACTATAATCTTCTTTATACATAATTACTGTAACATTTGTTTCGTCTGGTTCGTAAGGTTAAGTCCAGGATCTTTCCTTAATTCATGGTATAACTTAACAAATCTTTGAGGACAATTGTGTTGCAGAGGTTTGGTTTTTGCTGAGACCTCTGCAACACAATTGTAATTATGAACAAGGAAGATTGTAGTGGAAAAATGAACATGTTATTAGAAGACACTGGTACTTATGTGCCCCTTAAACTCTCTAAATATAATTTTCCCAGTCCTTTCTTTAAAAATTTTCAGTAATTATTAAATAATTTTTATGTACATGATTATTTTTTATTGAAAACCGAATATTTTTTTTTTATCAGTTATTAGGTCATATTTTTGATGATTTAAAGTCACTTTTCTTCACCTTTTTCTTAGGATCCATTAGAAATTTCTTTACATTTTTTCCTCCAGTTATTTCGGCATCGTAGATTTAAGGTTCGTGTCTGTCATTAAAACTTGCTAAATGTTCCTTTGTAAACGAGAACTTAAACTTTCCATTAAATGCCTCGCACTTTTCCTCTATTTATCTGTTTTAACGGCAATCTCTTTCTTATTTGTTTTGTTTTTACCATTTCCTCTACTTTTTTACGTTTTTTTAGTAAGATTTTGTTCTACTTTTCTCTCGTCTGCTATTTCCTTTTCAGTGTTTTTTCTACCCTCTCTCCTCGTATTTACATATTTATTTCTGTCCTGCTTGAATTTTTTCCCTTGTTAATCTCTTTCTAAATTCTTTTCCCAAAGTTATATTTTTACGTAGCTCTCCAGCACCTTCCATTAAAACCATTAATATATCATCTTATTCTTCCAGAATAAATTGCTTAATTCTGTTTTCATATATATTAAAAAAACATTTTTCATTTTAATATATGTGTATTAAATATATATATATATATATATATATATATATATATATATATATATATATATATATATATATATATATATATAAAATATATATATATATATATAATATAAAATGTTCGAGCTTAATATTATCATTGATATATTCTAGTTAATTCTCTTTAAGAATTTTTGACTAATAGTAACTGTGTGATTCACTCTATCTCGTTCTTTCTCTCTTGTTCTCTTTCTCTCCTTTTTTTTTTCTCTCTCTCTCGCTCGCCCCCGCGCGCACACACAGGAATAAATAAAGGGGATGTAAATAGCGTGCTGAAAATTTCCAGCCAAGACAGGACTCGCAGCATTGGTTTCAAGATGGAAAAATTCAGATTCAGGAAGGATATAGGAAAGCACTGGTTTGGTAACAGAGTTGTGGATGAGTGGAACATACTCCCGAGTACAGTTATTCAGGCTAAAACGTTGTGTAGTTTTAAAAATAGGTTAGATAAATACACGAATGGGTGTGGGTGGGTGTGAGTTGGACCTGCCTAGCTTGTGCTACTGAGTCTGGTGCCGTGCTCCTTCCTTGAGTGGAGGTGACCAGACTGGGTGGGTCATTAGGCTAATCCCGGGGACCTGCTCCGCATGGGTCAGTAGGCCTGTTGCAGTGTTCTTTCTTATGTTCATCATGTTAAGGAATTTCGTTGACACTTTATTGACAGTGTCAGCCACTTCAAGCTGCCATTTTATTTTTTATTTAAAATCTCCAACTGAAGTAACTTTTCCTCCTTCACTCTCACTTTTCGTCCTTCACCCTCACTTTTCGTCCTTCACCCTCACTTTTCGTAATAAAGTACAGAATAAAGTGGATGCACATTTAGGTAATGTCTTCAAAAGTCCTTTTCTGATTTCCAAAAATTTATTATAATAATTTTAAAAGCAATGTGAAAATGTATTTAGCGTAATTATCACAAGATGAATATCCCTGGTAGACTGACTCTGCTTCCTTCCATCATACTGCCATACCCTCCCATGATACCCCCGTCCCATGCTACCCTCTCATGCTATCCCCCCACCTCTCATTCCTCAGACATAAAACTTCCCCTCCCATGCTCCCTCAGACATAAAACTTCCCCTCCCACGCTCCCTCAGACATAAAACTTCCCCTCCCACGCTCACTCAGACATAAAACTCACCTTCTCACACACTCCCATGTACCCCTTCCACACTCCCCAGACATAACAATTTAGGGGTTGACATTAAAACAGTGAGAGTTTAAACATCAGGGATACACTGGTCTACACCCGGGGTTTAAACACGAGTTTTCATTACATCTGGTCAAGTGCCGCTTTTCTCAGTCTTGTGAGATGTTTTATCGAAATTAATTAATTAATTAATCCATGTTAAGCGCTAAACCCAAGTGAGTCATTCAGTGCAAGACGTGTTGGAGGCTCGATCCTCCGTCGGGTGAGCGCCAGACAGACGCGCTTCCTATTTGTACTCAGATGTTCTGATTTATCGAAAGCTTTAATAAAATGCAAATAAATAAGGTGATATTCTTTATCGTGGTCCGCTGCCTCCAGCTCACCAGGTCACCAGAGGTGCGCTTGTCGAGGTGCCGTAGATGAAACAATAGTAAAGCTGTGTATAAAGTCTTATGATGGTGATGAACCGCATATTTGTGCCACACTTGGGTATCTTTGTTGTGGAAACGTTTCGCCTAACGCTTTTTCAGTCCAATACGGTGAAGAATGGTTGATCAGGAGAAGTTTGAGGTAATCAGTCCTTCAGCCTGGAGTCGGTGTGTTCAGACCATCAGTCTTGAAAAGTTCAGCATATACGAGGAGCTTATATACCGCGACTCCAGACTGAGGGACTGATTACCTCAAACTCCCCCTGATCTTCAACTATTCTTCTTTGTACTGGACCGAGGAAGCGACGGGTTGGCGATATGTTTCCACAAAAAAAATACTAAGTGTTGCACAAGTGTGTAATTCATAACCCTGTTTGTATTCTGTACCAGTTATGCACATTGTTATACTAGTGCAACTCTCACATACAGAGCTGCATTATAACTGCTTTCATAGGCTTGTAAACCAATTTCGAAATAGGAAAATTACTTCATGGATTTGCTCGTTTACAAGGTAATTGAACACATACTCCCATGCACTGATTGTGTTGCTTTCCGAGACTTTGTCTTTATGCTGCAGTTTCATCACTTACAGTATAAATACATTTATAATTTAGGTTTCAGTTTTCGTGAACTACTGCGTGCGTATTTACGTGCGTGACCTTGTGTACTTGTGCTGAGGTGTACCCGAGTCAGGTACAATATTCTGTACAGTCAGTAAAAGTGAATAGTGGTCATTGCTCGCTTTTCTAGTGTACGCATCCTAGTGTTCCATCATGCTAATGTTCCATCATGCTAATGTTCCATCATGCTAATGTTCCACAGCTTGGGCCACCGGACTTCTAATAAGGAACGATCGTTAACAGTATATGTGTCCATTCTTCGGTTTATATATATATATATATATATATATATATATATATAATTATAAATAAACCGGGTATCAAGCCTCAGTGGCGTCACTGGCGACAAATGATGCGTTTCACAATGTATTTAGTATCTCTACTAGACGTTTATCAAGGATTTAATAAAGTCTCATCGTGGGAAAACGTCTTAAAATAAATTTTTCACCTGTTTAAAATATTTTAGCTTCTCCACTTTCGGGTTCACCTCGTCAGCGTCTAGCAACTGTCTGGTATAAAAGACGGTGTTGTCAGCCCTCGGTATGAGTGTTCAGGTATTGCTGTGTTGCAGGTATGTGTTACCAGTTTACCTATTGTCAGCCACCAGTAACGAGTGTTTTTGTGTTGCAGGTTGTGAAGCGTGATGGCGCTGCTCCACCGCTTCGTCAAGCTGAACGACCGGGGTAACACTCATGTGTTCTCCTTCGTGGTGACCAGGAGTGTCACCAGGGACCTGCACCGTGACGTTACCAGCAAGGAGCTCACCTATGGCTACCAGCGCTGGGCTATCACCTTCTCTCGCTCTGAGAAGGTGTTAGGAGTCTATCTGGTGTGGCGTAACCCGTGTGAGGGCATGAGAGTCTACATAGACTTCACCTTCACCCTCCTCAACCGGGAACACTTCAGTGTCAATGAAGCATTCACTGGGAAGCAGGTTAAGTTTACCTTTGACTCGCCTGCACAAGGCAACCGTCGCCTCATAAACATGGAAGACCTTTACTCCCGCAACTTTACTGATGAGAATGGAGAGTTTCAGCTGGAGCTGACGGTGGCAAACATCAGGACGGTGTTCGAAGCTGAGCTTCGCGTCCCCCCGCCAATCAACGGCGGTGTCTCCAGCAGGAAAGATAAGAAGTACGAGTCTCCCTACTTCCACTTCGGTCATTACGACTGGCACGTCTCCGTCACGTCCTCCTCGGGAATGGAAGGTAGGCCTACGGTGCAGCTGCGGCGGCTGACCGGCTTCGACCACCAGTGTCGGGTTCGGTATCTAATGGTCATCGGGGAAGGCGAACGACGCGCCGACTCCGGCATATTGGACCAACTAAGCGACCATGACGGTCGGACGCCCGGCTGGACGCCGGCACGAACACGGCTTCACGACCTGGTGCACAAGAGTGTGCTGAGGCTGTACCTGGAGATGATCCTCGCCAACACCACCAGCGAGGTGCGGCTGCAGCCCCTACCCCACAACACCCCAACCTCCGTCCTCTGCTATGACAGGGACAAGCAAGCGTGGGCCCTCGAGCCTGACCTCCACTCAGACATGCTCAGACTCAAGCTGGTCTTCAATGATGTACACAACGTGCCCAGGAACCACCTCAGGTAAGCTCGGCAACTGAAAGTGGGAAGGTGAGAGAGGGATGGGACGGCAGAAGAAAAATAGCAAATAGTGAATAAAAATCAAGGTTGGGTAGGGAGAGATTGTAGGATTACTGGCAAGCAGAGAGTACAAAAAGATTTTTTCTTTTTCTGCTCAGTGTCGTTCTCACAAAAGACAGAAGAGGAGACAGAATGAGGGAAATCCAGATTTGCTTTATTTTGCCTTTGGACCGCTAAGTGTATTGAAACGAAGTCACCAAAGCGGGAGGGATGGGAAGGAAGGAAGGAGAGGGACACTGATAATATAATCAATTTAAGTCTTAAACCCACAGGGTCATACAGCACGGAAGGGATGTGCAAAGGTAGGAGTGAGAGAGAGGGGAGGTGTGAGGGGGTGAGTGAGGGGAAGCGTTAGGGAAGGGGAGTGAGGGGGGTGAGGGAAATCGCTGACCAACAGATGGCTCCCACTTCGCCCTATTCCTTATAAACATGTCTCATAATGCAAAACAACCACGGGGGGAGTTGAATGATAGCTCTAGACATTTCGTGTTGCAAGCAACACATCAAGAGCTTGCAATGTTCCAGAAGAGAGGAGATCCAAGCAAACACGCTCGCAGGAAGTGCGCTCCTTGTGAGCGTGTTTGCTTGGACCTCCTGTTGCAAGCTCTTGATGTGTTGATTGGAACACGAAAAGCCTAGAGCTATCATTCAACTCTACCCGTGGCTGTTTTGCATCTTATATCGCTTGTTCGCGATTTTTTCATAATGTCTCATTAAAAGGCTTTCAAATGAGATGAGGTTAGTAACAGTTCTTAGCTTGTAAAAAAAGGTATGGATGTGAAGCCTTGTAAAACCATTGTGTAAATAAAAAAGGGAAGAGAGGGAGGGAGGCAGGGAAGGAAGAAAGGTAGGGAAGAAGGAAGAGAGAGGGAGAGGGAGAGGGAGAGGGAGGGGGAGAGGGAGAGGGAGGGAGGGAGAAATCAGCATTTTCATATGATCAACTGACTTTATCTCGTTGATATCATAATGCTGTACGAATGTGCTCCACACGAGTCATTTATCCTCAGGATGACTCGAGTATGGAACACATTCGTACAGCATTACGATATCAACGAGATAAAGTCAGTTGATCAGATGAAAATGCTAGTCCACAGATTGCTCCAACTTCATCCTGTTCCCTACTTGTATGTTTCATAACAATAAAAATGCTTTCAAATGAGCTGATGTAGGTAACAGCTCTTAGCTTGTCAATAAAGTTAGGAATCCTTAACCTGTAAATAGCTTGTCAATAAAGCTAGGGATCCTTAACCTAACCTTGTCAAACCCTGTGTAAAAATAAGAGAGAGAGAAGGGGATAGAGAGGAAGGATGGAAGGAAGGATGGAAGGAAGGAAGGAAGGAAGGAAGGAAGGATGGAAGGATGGAAGGAAGGATGGAAGGAAGGATGGAAGGAAGGAAGGATGGAAGGAAGGATGGATGGAAGGAAGGATGGAAGGAAGGATGGAAGGAAGGATGGAAGGAAGGATGGAAGGAAGGAAGGGAGGGAGAGAGAGGGGAGAGGGAAGGGGAGGGGGAGGAAGGGGCGGTCGATAAAGCTGGCAACCCAAGGTTCTAGCCTCTGGGAGTTTTTAATATAGACACTCGTGTGTAGCGTCATGTAACTTGACAACATTAACCTTCCACCTTATTAACACAATCTTCCCCAGACTAAAATAAGTCTAGAACTGTATGTCACCCTTTCCTCTCCCCTCACACTGCCTTTTTCTCTCCCTCCCTCCATCCTCTCCCTCCATCTCCTTTACTGCCTACATCCTTCTCTTTCTTTACGTCCCTTGACTTCTTCTTACCTAGGTTATTAACATTTATGGCAAGGTTTAGGTCTTTTGAGTGGGTCTAATTAACTCTTTGTACACAAAGGGAGAGAGAAAAGAAAGAGGAGACCCGGGGGGTGGGGAGGGAATAACCCCCCCCCTCTCTCTCTCTCTCTCTCTCTCTCTCTCTCTCTCTCTCTCAACCTGGGATGAGAGAGCTTTCCTGCTACCTGACCAACCATTCACACAGCTGAGACAGGGGGCTTCCCATCACTTTCGACCTACGCGACTTGGGCCCATCCATACATAGGACCGAAAAAAATACTCTATAAATTAGAATTTGTGAAGCCTATGAATGATACCTACAGGTAAGGAACATCAATTAGTAAGTAATGAAACTTAAGGTGATACAGCAGGTTGATAAAACAAGATAATCATGGCATATTTATTGGGTTAAAAGAATGATGTACAGATATACTACTTCTACATGCCATGATAACATAATTCCTACATCCCTCCATTTCGAGACCCGACCGGTCAGTCGGAACGGAACTCTGACATAAGTCAGAGAGGATCTGTATATGCTACGTGTGTGTGTGTGTGTGTGTGTGTGTGTGTGTGTGTGTGTGTGTGTGTGTGTACGTGTGTACGTACCCGAGCGTCATTCAGTCGTATATGGAATTTGATTTTCATGTTGCATATTTTATGGTCGACAATGGACTGTTTCTTTGACACCGGCGAAGGGGGCTCTTAATCTGAGGAATTCGAGTTGCGCCCTTCCTGCCGAGTCATTCAAGGGGGCTTCTTGCTGGGGTATGGGCTTTGGATCCAGAGATGGGAAAATGGACCTCTTTTGTCAGTCCTGGGATGGAATCTAAATACCCGATATCCTTCCTCTAGTTTCGGCTTCATTGGCGAGATATTTGCTATTTTGTATAATTCCACTTCTTTCTTAATGTGGTCGTTGTGTGTTGTCTCATTCCACCCAGTGGAAATTAAACTATCTTGAGGCACGTTAATTGGTCTGGCATGACACACAGACATGACTCACAGACATCCTCCAGTACTACTACTGGAGGATGTCTGTGGATCCAGGAATGGCAAATGAGTGTGTATGACTGGATATAAGGTTCTTACCATTCATTCTCAAGGATGTTTTCCTACCACTTACTACCTTGAACATCAATAGACATACTTCCTAACTTTCCTTGTGACATTCCATACCGATCCCCGCACTCGTGTGCACTGCTCTCAGAGCTAGGAACCAGTTTCAGGTGATTACTCAGTTCTTGATTTCGGTTCCACTGTTAGACCTTTTTTCTTCTGACAGTTCTGACCATTGGCTTTTTACGATTTTCGAGTCTTTTTGCTAGTCAAACAAGGGTGCCCCCACGACATTTTCTCAACTACCTCAATATAAACTGTTGTGACTCTTAACTCCTAGCTCACGCTTTAAGAAATCTGCCACTGAAAACCACTTTCACTAAACGAGATTTTTCACACAGCATTTCCATCAGGCGCAAATAACTCGTTTTTCACCGAGTCTCTGGATAATCTTATGCTCAGGGCAATGAACTCCCAGACTGCTGCTGCTCTCCACTCTTCACCACTTGTCAATCTTCCACGGAGACGGGGCTCCTTTTCCAATACTCTCTCAATGACTTCGAGTCCGTTAGCAATGGTGTTGGTGGACCTCGAGATGTTTTCCATCCAACCTCAATTGTTTCTATCCATCGTCCTGCCATCGCTGTCTGGTATGGGAGGCTGCACCCTCAGGGTTACACAGACGACACATGACTCGCACACAGGCACCTCGTGGAAGACGTCCTGCGTCTCTCCAAGGACGACCAGTATATATTAATAGTCTTAACTATCAGAGAGTTCAGTAGACTAAATTTTCAACATCTTAACCTGCCTTCTTCTACCATGCAGTCTTCATTTCTCTTAATACTCTGTCTACGACTCTCACTAAAATCTAACTTACTGCACCCACTAAAACCTAACATTCACGTTCATTAAACCTCAGCTACTTGAACCCCTTCTACATAAACACCATTATAACGTATCGCTGTGTGACCCATGTGTGTTTAACTCTTGTTATTAAATATAATACCCTTTCTTCCTCAAATCAAGTCTAATAACCTCCCATTCCCTAGGCATTGTGTGATTACCATGGGTTTAGCGCTTCCCCTTGATTATACTCAACATTTGGCGCCTTGATGGCGATGGGTTCTTGCTCCAAGAAACTGTAATTACCATTATCTTCCTCAGTGATAAGTTATATAGGTAGAATTTATAACGAAGCCTGGTGACAGGTGTTAGGCAGGTGTCAGGTATATAATGCCAGGCGTTAAGCAGGTGTCAGGTATATAATGACAGGTGTTAGGCAGGTGTCAGGTATATAATGACAGGTGTTAGGCAAGTGTCAGGTATATAATGCCAGGCGTTAAGCAGGTGTCAGGTATATAATGCCAGCTGTTCGGTCTATAATGACAGGTGTTAGGTGTCAGGTATATAATGACAATTTGCTCCTAGGAGTTAGGCAGGACAAATGAGAGTTCAACTAGGCCTGAAGCCTAGTTGAATTTTGCCTACCAGGTGGAGGGGGGGCTAGACAGGTACCTGGTGGCTGATGTTAACCTCAAATGCCAGTTAAGACATTATTAAAATCGGGCTTAAAAAATAATTGGTGACAGGTGTTAGGCAGGTGTCCGGTAACTGGTGACAGGTGTTATGCAGATGTCTGGTGACAGGTGTGAACGTTGAAAATTTGAGGCGTTTTTGATGTATAACGATGATATAGAAGGGTAAAAAGACCTAAAGTTTGTTGAGAAATGTTCCGAAAATAGTTAAGTTTATTCTCGTTAAGCTTAATATGAATATTAATATTAATATGTTTCAAAATTTCTACCGTACTATAAATTTTTTTTAAGAAAATCCATTTGATAAAAAAAATTAAATATGGGCGAATTGTCAGCTAGACAACCCGAAACTGGCAGCCAGACAGCCCGAAACTGGCAGCCAGACAGCCCGAAATTGGAAGATACATTCTCTAGTTATTACATGGGAAATAGTTTAATAAAATATTAATAAAGCCCACCAACAGTGAAAGTTTGAAGCCTATCGAACAAGGCATTATCCGGTAATTGACCAGATTCAAATTAAAATACATCCACACTGATGGTTTGAAGCCGAGCAGAAGAGGCATGCTTTGTTTATAGAATGAAACTATCACACACTAAAGAAAAATAAACAAATTAGGGCTTGTGTAGCCCAATAATAAGGTGAAACTTACGTTTAGTAACGTTGACCAATACTAAAAGTTTGAAACCGATAAGAAGAGGCATTAATAAGTTAGAATATGGATTCCATCGATTGCAGGCTTTGTTAAATATTTTAGTGTATTGACAAATTTGCCCCCACAAGCGCTAAACTTAATGGGTATTATCCTGGCCGCGAGATGCATCAGCCAGTAAATATTGAAGGCATTTATCAGGAACGAAAATGTCGCAGTTTTACAAATAAAACTGACAGATGTGTGACTAGTTAATAGTTGGTGTGAGCGAAACATCGTCATAAACTTGTCTCTCGTGTAGGGGTTATTTGTGCATTGTACCAGTCACGGTACTGTGTATTGTACCAGTCACGGTACTGTGTATTGTACCAGTCACGGTATTGTGTATTGTACCAGTCACGGTACTGTGTATTGTACCAGTCACGGTACTGTGTATTGTACCAGTCACGGTATTGTGTATTGTACCAGTCACGGTGCTTTGTATTGTACCAGTCACGGTACTGTATTGTACCAGTCACGGTACTGTGTATTGTACCAGTCACGGTACTGTGTATTGTACCAGTCACGGTACTGTGTATTGTACCAGTCACGGTATTGTGTATTGTACCAGTCACGGTACTGTGTATTGTACCAGTCACGGTACTGTGTATTGTACCAGTCACGGTACTGTGTATTGTACCAGTCACGGTGCTTTGTATTGTACCAGTCACGGTACTGTATTGTACCAGTCACGGTACTGTGTATTGTACCAGTCACAGTATTGTACCCTTTTATTCTTTTTGTTGCAGCACTGACCCTTGTGGGTTTAGCACGCAGTTCTGATTGTAATAATTCTGGTGGATGTGGACTTCCAAAATGGAATGTCACTCTGCCATTGTCCAATTTTTTTAAGGTTTGAATCAACACCACCACAGACGCTTTTGTAAATTATCCCAGTCATTCCAGGATGCTGGAGTCACAGGGCGTCTGCACATGCCAGTTATTCCCGATCGGCTTCAAGTTTACCATCGGGTAAACTTGAAGCCGATCGGATAAGGCATTATCATGTTATGAGCGAGAAACGAAAAGTTAAAAGGGAGGCGGGGGGGGGGGGGGATGGAGGAATTCAGGCAACCACTTAAATGTTCCCATTCGAGTATACCAAATCATCATCAGTCATCATCAATAATCAATCATCATCATCATCAAAGGTAGTCGCCATAAGATACCGTTTCAAGAATTACTAATAAAATTAATATTAACTAAAGACAAACCGCACACAGGAGAAGGAAACTTACGACGTTACGGTCCGACTTCTTGAACCGAAACGTCGTCATAAGTTTTTCTCCTTTGTGCTGGTTATTCGTGTATTAGTCACGGTATTGTGCCTTTTATTTTTTAATATTAACTAAAAGTTGTACCTTGCAGATATGTGTGTTGGAACGCGTACTTGCTGCGGCGTGCGTCGCGGGGGTACGTTGAGTCCGTGTGCCTCACCAACGGACCGTTCAGCAACTACTACGCACAGGAGAGTACTGACGACGGTCTGATGATGGAGTCTGACGTACCCGTCAAGGAGGTAACCTAGTGAGCTTCTGATGTTAACCTAACCTGCCTTCACCAGCAGTGTTGCTGCTCTACTGGGAATGATAGTGGCAACACCAGCAGTGTGTTGCTGCTCTACTGGGTATGATAGTAGCAACACCAGCAGTGTGTTGCTGCTCTACTGGGTATGATAGTGGCAACACCAGCAGTGTGTTGCTGCTCTACTGGGTATGATAGTGGCAACACCAGCAGTGTGTTGCTGCTCTACTGGGTATGATAGTGGCAACACCAGCGGTGTGTTGCTGCTCTACTGGGTATGATAGTAGCAACACCAGCAGTGTGTTGCTGCTCTACTGGGTATGATAGTGGCAACACCAGCAGTGTGTTGCTGCTCTACTGGGTATGATAGTGGCAACACCAGCAATGTGTTGCTGCTCTACTGTGTATGATAGTGGCAACACCAGCGGTGTGTTGCTGCTCTACTGTGTATGATAGTGGCAACACCAGCAGTGTGTTGCTGCTCTACTGTGTATGATAGTGGCAACACCAGCAGTGTGTTGCTGCATTATTCTGTGATACTTGCATGGGAGGAACCAAGGGTAGCTGTGTTATATTCCATCACACAGGATGAGTTTCTTACATCATGTAATGAAATGTGTCCGTCAACCTACGCTGGGAGACTTGAGTCGGGCGGTGAGGATACGCTCAAGGATTCCACCTCGGGTTCAGCAGCTGAAGTTACTGGTACTTCAGAGTTACCATCTCTCGGGGAGTCTCTCTCTCTCGCTCTCGCTCTCGCTCTTTCTCTGCCTCTGTCTGCCCCTCTCTCTGCCTCTCTCTGCCTCTCTCTCTCTGCCTCTCTCTCTCTGCCTCTCTCTCTCTCTCTGCCTCTCTCTGCCTCTCTCTCTCTGCCTCTCTCTCTCTGCCTCTCTCTCTCTGCCTCTCTCTCTCTGCCTCTCTCTCTCTGCCTCTCTCTCTCTGCCTCTCTCTCTCTCTGCCTCTCTCTCTCTCTGCCTCTCTCTCTCTGCCTCTCTCTCTCTGCCTCTCTCTGCCTCTCTCTGCCTCTCTCTCTCTCTCTGCCTCTCTCTGTGCCTCTCTCTGCCTCTCTCTACCTCTCTCTACCTCTCTCTACCTCTTTCTGCCTCTCTCATGCACACAAACCCCACACACATACCCCACACACATACCCCACACACATACCCCACACACATACCCCACACACACACCCCCCACACATACCCCCCACACATACCCCCCACACATACCCCCCACACATACCCCCCACACATACCCCCCACACATACCCCCCACACATACCCCCCACACATACCCCCCACACACACCCCACACATATACCCCACACATACTCCACACATACCCCACACACACCCCACACACACACACCCACACCCCACACACACACCCCACACACACACCCCACACACACACCCCACACACATACCCCCACACATACCCCCACACACATACCCCCACACATACCCCCCACACATACCCCCCACACATACCCCCCACACACCCCACACATACCCCCCACACACCCCACACATACCCCCCACACACCCCACACATACTCCCCACACATACCCCCCACACACCCCACACATACCCCCCACACACCCCACACCCCCCACACATACCCCCACACCCCCCACACATACCCCCCACACACCCCACACATACACCCCACATACCCCACACATACACCCCACACATACCCCCCACACATACCCCCACACATACCCCCCACACATACCCCCCACACATACCCCCCACACATACCCCCCACACATACCCCCACACATACCCCCACACATACCCCCACACATACCCCCACACATACCCCCACACATACCCCCACACACCCCACAAACACACACACCACACACACACACACACACACACACACACACACCCCACACACACCCCCCACACACACACCCCACACACACACCCCACACACACACCCCACACACACCCTGCACACACCCACACACACCCTACACACACACACACCCTACACACACCCCACACACACACACCCCACACACACACCCCACACACACCCTGCACACACCCACACACACCCTACACACACACACACCCTACACACACCCCACACACACACACACCCCACACACACACACACCCCACATACACACACACCCCACATACACATACACACACACACACCACACACACCACACACACCACACACACACAAACACCCCCCCCCCCCCCCCACACACACACACCCCACACACACACACACACACCCCACACACACACACACACACACACACACACACACACACACACACCCCACACTCACACACACACACCCCACACTCACACACCCCACACACACCCCACACCCCCACACACACCCCACACACGCACACCACACACACCCCACACACACACACACACACCCCACACACACACACACACCCCACACACACACACACACCCACACCCCACACACACACACACACACACCCCACACACACACACACACACACACACACACCCCACACACACCCCACACATACACACACACCCCACACACACCCCACACACACACACCCCACACACCCCCCACACACACACACACACACCCCACACACACACACCCCACACACACCCCACACACACACCCCACACACACACACCCCACACACACACACCCCACACACACACACCCCACACACACACCACACACACACCACACACCCACCCCACACACACACCACACACCCACCCCACACCCCCCCTACACACACACCACACACACACACACAAAAACCCCCACCCCCCCACACACCCCACACACACACCACACACACACACATACACCCTACACACACACACCCCACACACACACCCCACACACACACCCCCACACACACACACACCCCACACACACACACCCCCCCCACACACACCCCACACACACACACACACACCACACACACACCCCACACACACACCCCACACACACACCCCACACACACACACCCCACACACACACACACACACACACCCCACACACACACACACCCCACACACACACACCCCACACACACACACCCCACACACACACACACACCCCACACACACCCCACACACACACCCCACACACACCCCACACACACCCCACACACACCCCACACACACACCCCACACACACACCCCACACACCCCACACACCCCACACACACACACACACACCCCACACACACACACACCCCACACACACACACACACCCCACACACACACACACACCCCACACACACACACACACCCCACACACACACACACCCCACACACACACACCCCACACACACACACACACCCCACACACACACACACCCCACACACACACACCCCACACACACCCCACACACCCACACACACCCCACACACCCACACACACCCCACACACACACACACACCCCACACACCATACACCCCCACACACAAACGTAACATAGCATATAAGCTTTTATATAAAACCCCTACTTTGTAAATCTGACCAGCAGCCAAAATCGAGGAGCCAAAACGAGTTACACTATATAGAAATGATAAATGGCCTAAAGAACAAATTGGATGAGGAATGGGAAAAAAAAAAATTTCCTTAGGAAACTGAGGTAATGGGCTATAAGCTAAGGGATGAGGTTGTGTAGCAGGTATGAAGGATAATTTTGGCTGAATGACTTCAAAACTGGGAAAGAGAAAAAACTGAAAAAAAACCATGTGGAAAAAAATAAGTGGCGAGATGGGGCAGCAGCAATGAGAGGAGGAGCAGAGAGAAATTTTCAATAGATAAAGATGGAAAATTATTAGCAGAGATGCTCTCAGACGATGGGGAAGCAAAGAAAGTAATAAAGTAAACAGTAAAGGAAATGAAGATAAGCAAGGCAGTCTTGAAGGAAAGGCAGTGAGAGAAAGAGGTTGCTGATGATCTATGGGCTCCAGGAGCCTGAGGGAAGGAGGGGAGATGGGTTTGGGAAACAGGAGATGGGAGGATGAAATGTACGCTTGTATCTATCACTGCGCAGGAGAACAGACTGAACGGGTGAAAAAATCAGAGGATAGCGCTACAACGTCCAGTCACGTTAACTTTATGGACAAATATAGCCAGGCACAGGATCCTGGAACAGACGCTGAAAGACATGCGATATTACCTCGAGTTGGTGGATGGTTACGGTACAGTTGAGGGAGAATGTAGATAAGTACAGTACACAGTACAGTTACAGTACATAGGTAAGTCAGTACACAGTATGATTAAAGTGCATATTTAAGTACAGTACACAGGTAAGCACAGTACACATGTGACAGTAAAGATTCGTTCGGAAAACTTGTCCATAGAACAGTGTTAGTAATAATAAAAAAGGCACAATACCGTGGCTGGAACGATACGCAAATAACCCGCACATAGAAGAGAGGAGCTTACGACGACCTTTCGGTCCGATTTGGACCATTTACAAAGTGACTTTGTAAATGGTCCAAGTCGGACCGAAACGTCGTCGTAAGCACCTCTCTTCTCTGTGCGGGTTATTTATGTAACAGTGTTATTACCTGGATCCCACACAGCAGCTCACATCAGAGATCATTCAAGGAACAATGTATGAATCCAGCATAACTTCCAAAATTAATTTGATAGCACTAGGTAATGGGGCCAATGTTATCAACGGGATTGAAGGAACGGGCCACAGCAGTCTCCATGTTTTCGGGAAGAATATAATAACTATAGTATATTAGCAGTTTTGTTGGGTCTGGTGTACCTCGTGTGTTGAGGGACTAACCACCTCAATATTTTTTCTCCAAGGCTGATGCACTGATTACATCTTCATTTCACCATTACACCTCCTGCCTCTCTGTTTGACTGAAGAAGCCTACCGTGTAGATGAAATGTTTCATCAATAAAGATACCCAACTGTTGCATATATCTTGATCATCAACTTGTCGGTATTTTTCACCATTTTCAACACGTCAACTTTCCGTACCTGGACTATTTTAAGTGTTGAACTGGCAACAGTAAATCATATCTCAACATTATACAGGAAAACAACAGTCGTAAGAAAACTTTGACTTGTTACGATGAACTTTATGAAGAATGGAACACTAGCCCAGTTTGAGTTATTAAAGGGTTTGTGCTAGGATCATCTCTGACATGGTCGGCTCGGGCAGCATCTCTGACGTGGCCCGCTCGGGCAGCATCTCTGACGTGGCCCACTCGGGCAGCATCTCTGACGTGGCCCACTCGGGCAGCATCTCTGACGTTGCCCACTCGGGCAGCATCTCTGACGTGGCCCGCTCGGGCAGCATCTCTGACGAAGCATTGTATTGGTGATAGCGTCTGATTCAACCTTACAGCTGTGAGGAGGAAAAGGCGTTCATCTAGATTTGGTTACAAAACTAGATTGATTACAACGAATTATAAGCATGCCGATGTTCAGTAATTATCAAACAACGGAAATATATCAGAAAAATCAATAAATGTGGAACTGACGCAGTCTAGCAACGCAACCCTTTGCTTTCTGAAAGACGCAAAACTATTGCTGGAAGTTTGAAGTCGATCAAACGAGGCATTATCCGGTTAACACACGGGTTCCAAAAAGTATTGACAATTTTGCCCGCGCACGAACAGAAATTTAATGGGGTAATATCTTGTCTTTAAAATGCATCAATAATTAAACATTCAAGTCATTCAGAAGTAAATTGATATATATTTAACGTGAATTATGTGGAATAAAAAAAAATTGACTGCATTTTTTGAATGGTTAAAAAGAAATAAAATTCTTTATTTCTCTGTTAATATTACAATGTGGGGTTTACATACAAGATATTATTACATATTACAAAATACTTATTACAAAGTAGGCCACTAGTATGCCTATGTAGGCCTAGGCATTTCGGGCAGACTAATATTAGTTCTTACTCTATATTGACACAGGATATGGATCATACTAGTATTAAGGTAAGGTAATTGTAGTCATTAACTAGATTTACAAAAATTGAGGTAGTTCGAAATATTTAAGAACTTAACGATTAGTTTATCTATTAATGGAAATGATCTCGATTTGGTATGATAGTTTGTGTACTGGAGTGACTTAGGCAAACTTCTGGCTTAATTAAGAATTATGAAGCAATAACTCTAATCAGAATTTTGTTCACAGTCATGTGTATATTACGGGGAGTCACAGATATCAGTAAGTGTATTTTGCTTGGTTATGTTCAAGATAAAGTGGTTCTTATGTGATAGTTACCGGTGGTGTGTGTTAGTTACCGGTGGTGTGTGTTAGTTACCGGTGGTGTGTGTTAGCTACCGGTGGTGTGTGTTAGTTACCGGTGGTGTGTGTTAGCTACCGGTGGTGTGTGTTAGTTACCGGTGGTGTGTGTTAGTTACCGGTGGTGTGTGTTAGCTACCGGTGGTGTGTGTTAGCTACCGGTGGTGTGTGTTAGCTACCGGTGGTGTGTGTTAGCTACCGGTGGTGTGTGTTAGTTACCGGTGGTGTGTGTTAGTTACCGGTGGTGTGTGTTAGTTACCGGTGGTGTGTGTTACCGGTGGTGTGTGTTAGCTACCGGTGGTGTGTGTTAGCTACCGGTGGTGTGTGTTAGCTACCGGTGGTGTGTTAGCTACCGGTGGTGTGTGTTAGCTACCGGTGGTGTGTGTTAGCTACCGGTGGGGTGTGTTAGCTACCGGTGGTGTGTGTTAGTTACCGGTGGTGTGTGTTAGTTACCGGTGGTGTGTGTTAGCTACCGGTGGTGTGTGTTACCGGTGGTGTGTGTTAGCTACCGGTGGTGTGTGTTAGTTACCGGTGGTGTGTGTTAGTTACCGGTGGTGTGTGTTAGCTACCGGTGGTGTGTGTTACCGGTGGTGTGTGTTAGCTACCGGTGGTGTGTGTTAGTTACCGGTGGTGTGTGTTAGCTACTGGTGGTGTGTGTTAGTTACCGGTGGTGTGTGTTAGCTACCGGTGGTGTGTGTTAGCTACCGGTGGTGTGTGTTAGCTACCGGTGGTGTGTGTTAGCTACCGGTGGTGTGTGTTAGTTACCGGTGGTGTGTGTTAGCTACCGGTGGTGTGTGTTAGCTACCGGTGGTGTGTGTTAGCTACCGGTGGTGTGTGTTAGTTACCGGTGGTGTGTGTTAGCTACCGGTGGTGTGTGTTAGTTACCGGTGGTGTGTTAGCTACCGGTGGGGTGTGTTAGCTACCGGTGGTGTGTGTTAGCTACCGGTGGGGTGTGTTAGTTACCGGTGATGTGTGTTAGTTACCGGTGATGTGTGTTAGTTACCGGTGATGTGTGTTAGTTACCGGTGATGTGTGTTAGTTACCGGTGATGTGTGTTAGTTACCGGTGATGTGTGTTAGTTACCGGTGATGTGTGTTAGTTACCGGTGATGTGTGTTAGTTACCGGTGGTGTGTGTTACCGGTGGTGTGTGTTAGCTACCGGTGGTGTGTGTTAGTTACCGGTGGTGTGTGTTAGTTACCGGTGGTGTGTGTTAGCTACCGGTGGTGTGTGTTACCGGTGGTGTGTGTTAGCTACCGGTGGTGTGTGTTAGCTACCTGTGGTGTGTGTTAGCTACCGGTGGTGTGTGTTAGCTACCGGTGGTGTGTGTTAGTTACCGGTGGTGTGTGTTAGCTACCGGTGGTGTGTGTTAGCTACCGGTGGGGTGTGTTAGCTACCGGTGGTGTGTTAGTTACCGGTGGTGTGTGTTAGTTACCGGTGGTGTGTTAGTTACCGGTGGTGTGTGTTAGTTACCGGTGGTGTGTTAGTTACCGGTGGTGTGTTAGTTACTGGTGGTGTGTGTTAGTTACCGGTGGTGTGTGTTAGTTACCGGTAGTGTGTTAGTTACCGGTGGTGTGTGTTAGTTACCGGTGGTGTGTGTTAGTTACCGGTGGTGTGTGTTAGCTACCGGTGGTGTGTGTTACCGGTGGTGTGTGTTAGCTACCGGTGGTGTGTGTTAGCTACCTGTGGTGTGTGTTAGCTACCGGTGGTGTGTGTTAGCTACCGGTGGTGTGTGTTAGCTACCTGTGGTGTGTGTTACCCGGTGGTGTATGTTAGCTACCGGTGGTGTGTGTTAGCTACCGGTGGTGTGCGTTAGCTACCGGTGGTGTGCGTTAGCTACCGGTGGTGTGCGTTAGCTACCGGTGGTGTGCGTTAGCTACCGGTGGTGTGTGTTAGCTACCGGTGGTGTGTGTTAGCTACCGGTGGTGTGTTAGCTACCGGTGGTGTGTGTTAGCTACCGGTGGGGTGTGTTAGCTACCCGTGGTGTGTGTTAGCTACCGGTGGTGTGTGTTAGCTACCGGTGGTGTGTGTTAGCTACCGGTGGGGTGTGTTAGCTACCGGTGGGGTGTGTTAGCTACCGGTGGGGTGTGTTAGCTACCGGTGGTGTGTGTTAGCTACCGGTGGTGTGTGTTAGCTACCGGTGGTGTGTGTTAGCTACCGGTGGTGTGTGTTAGCTACCGGTGGGGTGTGTTAGCTACCGGTGGTGTGTGTTAGCTACCGGTGGTGTGTGTTAGCTACCGGTGGGGTGTGTTAGCTACCGTTGGGGTGTGTTAGCTACCGGTGGTGTGTGTTAGCTACCGGTGGTGTGTTAGCTACCGGTGGGGTGTGTTAGCTACCGGTGGGGTGTGTTAGCTACCGGTGGGGTATGTTAGCTACCGGTGGGGTGTGTTAGCTACCGGTGGTGTGTGTTAGCTACCGGTGGTGTGTGTTAGCTACCGGTGGGGTGTGTTAGCTACCGGTGGTGTGTGTTAGCTACCGGTGGTGTGTGTTAGCTACCGGTGGGGTGTGTTAGCTACCGTTGGGGTGTGTTAGCTACCGGTGGTGTGTGTTAGCTACCGGTGGTGTGTGTTAGCTACCGGTGGGGTGTGTGTGTTAGCTACCGGTGCTGTGTGTGTTAACTACCGGTGCTGTGTGTGTTAGCTACCGGTGGTGTGTGTTAGCTACCGGTGGGGTGTGTTAGCTACCGGTGGTGTGTTAGCTACCGGTGGTGTGTGTTAGCTACCGGTGGTGTGTGTTAGCTACCAGTGGTGTGTGTTAGCTACCGGTGGGGTGTGTTAGCTACCGGTGGGGTGTGTTAGCTACCGGTGGTGTGTGTTAGCTACCGGTGGTGGTTGTGTCTGCAGTTCTAGAGTTTTCAGGCAGGGAGTTCCAGATTCTAGGCCCTTTTATGTACATTTAATTTTTGTATAAATTTAGCCGGACACGGGGAATGTCATAGAGATTTTTGTGTCTGGTATTATGCCTATGGATCCTGTCACAACTATCAAAAAGTGGTTTAGTTCAGGGTTAATATTGGAATTCATGGTACTGTAGATGTAGATTGCAGAGTAGTAAGTGTGGATGTTCTGAACAGTGAGTAAGTTTAGGTCTTTGAAGAGTGGGGGGGGGGTGTGGCCTAGTATTAGATTGCGTAATTCTTACTGCGGCTTTTTGTTGGGTTATTATTGGCTTTAGATGGGCAATTTTTGCTGATCCTGATAGTGTGAGTAGGGCTGATTGTGGTACGTAGTAACATATCTTAGAGAGGATCCTAGCAGTTTTGGATACTTTATTTGTTGTGTTGGATATGGGTACTGAATTTCAGGTTGCTGTCGAGGTGTAGGCTCAGGAATTTGCCCTCGTTATGTTTAGCAATAAGAGTGTTGTCGATTTTAATGTTTAATTGTTCATCACCTGCTCTGTTATCAAGCATAATATAGAAGGTTTTATCAGTGTTGAGTTTAAGTTTATTGGTTGTCATCCATGTAGATATTTTTAGTAGTTCCTCGTTAGCAATGGTGTTGATCGTGGCAAGATTTGGGTGGGAAATGACATATGTCGTGTCGTCAGCAAAGGGAATTGGTTTCAGGTGTAGTGATACATTGGGAAGATCATTGATGTATAAGAGGAAGCGCAGGGAACCAAGGACACTTCCCTGTGGCACTCCAGTATCAAGTGGTGGTGAGGAGGAGGTTGTGGTTTTAATGGTGACATACTGATACCTATTAGTAAGGTAGGATTTGAAATATGCAAGTGCATGGCCTCTTATACCATAATGGTCAAGTTTGTGGAGTAAGATGCAATGGTCTACTGTGTCGAATGCTTTCCTTAGGTCAATAAAAAGTCCTAATGGATATTCCTTATTTTCCAGTGCTGTGTAAAGCAGTTCTATAATTTTTACAATTGCATCTTTAGTGCTTTTATTTTTTTATGAAGCCAAATTGGCAGGGGTTGAGTATGCAGTGTTGTTATAAACGAGTATAATCTCTTGTGCACGAGTTTCTCGAAGATTTTGGATGGCAACGGTAAGTTTGATATTGGCCTATAGTGTGGGGGTCACCACCTTTGTGTATTGGTGTAACCCTTGCTGTTTTGAGTAGTGTCGGGAAAGTGCTAGTTACTAGTGATTTGTTAAAAAGTAGTGAAATAGCATGCGAAAGGACATGGGCCGCTCGCTTGTATAGTAATGGTGGGACTTGATACAGATTCCCTGATTTATTTTTAAGTGACTTGATTATCATGGTGACTTCAGTGGGCTCAGTAGATGCAAGATACGAGGTTTGGGAATTCGTCTAAATAATCACTTGCTCGGACGTTGCTACATGAGATTTTACTGGCGAGATTTGATCCTATGGTTGAGAAGAAGTCCTTTATCTTGTTTACTGTATCAAAAGGCTGTAGTGATGTTTCGTTCGGTTTAGTTAGGACAATATCCCTAGTATTTTTTCAGTTTGTGGATGCTTAGAATCTGTGAGTGTTTTCCAGGTTGTTTTTATATTTTCTCTTGTTTCAATGAATCTGCTGGAGTAGTACAGTTGTTTGACTTTTTTTATTAGTTTGGTGAGAACTGATGAATAGTGTTTAATAGTATCTTTGTGTATTAATCCCTGTCTATATTGCTTTTCATATTGATGTTTCTCGTTAATGGATCTTAGTAAGCCGTTACTTAGCCAAGGGCAACCTAGCCGTTTATTCGTAATTGTTTCGTTTTTATAGGACAATGTTTGTTATGTAGTCTAAGCAATTTATTAAGAAACATGTCTGTCCAATCATCGATACCATTGGCATTGGAGAATTCTGTAGCCCAGTCAACCGTCCGTAGCTCTGCTGTGAAGTTACTTATTGAGGCCTCGTCATGGAGTCTAATTGAAACTCTGTTATATTCCAGTAGTGGTTTACTAATGTTTGTTAAGAGGAAGGTGAGGTAGTGGTCAGTAGTGCTGTCTGTGATTATCCCTGATATAAGGGGGGCTAGTATATTGGTCCATAAATGGTCGATTATGGTTGTCTCAGTCAGCCTGGTTAGTTTAGTTATTGTTGGTATGAGAAGTGTGTTGTTCTTATTGTTGATGAAATCAGTTACTAACTGGTCACCTGGTTGGTGTTGAAGTTTTCGGCAAAGAGAAGGTGGTGCTTGTTCATTTGGTTGTTTGCTATTAGTGTCTTCATCGCTAAAATTTGGGATGTTTGTATGAGGCATCCGGTAAATGGCCCCGATTGTTATAGGAGTCTTAACTTAAGGTTTTTTTTCAGCAAAATTAGCAAAAATATATTCTCGTGTTATGAATGAAATGAAACGAAAACTGGGAGGAAACAAGTGAAAATAATTAATGTAGCCACTTAAAGGGAAGCCCTTCAGGGATAATAAACGCCTTGTTTAGTACTAAGAGGGAAAAAAATCAAATCGGTTTCTTGAGGTAGTGGCTTTACCATCGACCCTCTTACGTGACTCCACAATTCCTGCCACAACTCTTTCGCAAACATTCGGTTACTGTTGTCATTTTCGATCCAGAGAGAGTTTACTACACTACCTGGGGTTTCAGTTTTATCCCAGGTTTATTCCTTAGGCCTCCCAGGCCGACTACTGCTTTTCATCGAAGATTTTATCAGAGGCACTACAGTGATTGAGTGAATAATATCATTTCTCCTGACTGATTTTGTAAGACCATCCTTAGTACTCTTAATGGACTGTCCTCGGTTTTTGCCTCAACTATCTGGTCACCTTCGTATGTAGATAATTTTGTGATCGCCTCTGGAGAACCAGACTGTCGACTTGTTGCAACCATTCTACAACACGATAGAAAAAATTCAGGGAACGGGTAAGGGTTGAACCCATGGTGAGTGAATTCTAAAACCAGAGATCGCGCCGCCAACTGGGCCACTTTATTCAATTTTTTATTGCCAAAACAATTTCGATTACCTTCACGAGACGGCCTGTCATCTACAACCTGTAGTATACGTGTATGTCTCCCTTATACCAGCGTATGCTATGGTTGAATTTCTAAGTCTTCTCTTTGTTGTATACACGGCAGTTCCACATTCTCCACCTAAAAGCTAATGGCACTGCTCGGCTGAAACAACTTAAAACTTTAGCTGATTTACGTGGGGAAACAGGCAGGCAAACCCTTCTTGGATATCTTGTGGCCCTAATTCTATCCACGATAAACCACATGGACTTAGTATGTTCCTCAGCGTTCCCAGCTGCTCTCAGGAAATTTAGTGACATTCATCATCAGGGATTGTGTGTACTTCTAGCTAGGGCCTCTCAATCTTAACTGCTTGAGAGTTTGTATGCAGCAACATCCCATCGTTGCAGCATCGGCATGATAACCATTGCCTTCACTTATTAATTTCGCTAATGCAGTTTATGATCTTCATACATACAGAATACACTCAGATGTTAATAAGATGAATTAATTTAAACACTAACTCCCATTTGTTGCCACCCTTTAACTTAAGAGTTCAAACTTGAGCGCGCGCTCTTAACCTTCCCCGTTAATGTTCAGCTCTGTCGTGCTCTTCTCTTCCTCCTTGACAAGCTCCAGCGACTCGTGTTTCTCTCTCCCACTTTATGCGTGATGGGCAACAAATCGAGAAAAAACTTGTCCACCTTTTCTTAAAAGCTTTCACTTGCAATCTCGTGGTATGGTGGTGTGCACTGATAGTTCCAGATGTCAGGTGGAGATGTGTACGCAGTTGCCTTCCAAATAGAGTAATTAAAGGACGTTAAATAAAGTAGAGTAGGATATTCACAGCAGAGATTCATGTCAAACACATTACAACCATGTGCACCACCTCGCTCGTGGTTGTGCTTTAACAAAGTGCGTTACAAGCTATCCAGTAATAAAACTCCCCACATCCCATCGTGCTTCGTGTACAGTACTGACGTCGAATGTATAACAAGCACACGAGTCTTTTTTTGCTAGGTCCCTGAACTCAACGTTCATGGGTAACGAGCATGTAGATCTGCTAGTCATCCCCCCTGGATGCACTTTTTCCGGACCTTTTTTCCAGTACTGTTCCAGAGACTCCGAAACCACTGGTAATAGCAATGGTCGGAGTTAGAGAACAAACATTGTTTTTTTCCTGAAACTGCAATTAAGCTCCTGGTCGCCATTTTCCTATCACTGCCATGTATGAGGATCCCAGCCTCGCATGACTATGGAAGACTCTTACATGCCGATGAACGACTATCACGAACTAATGAACGACTCTCACACAGATAACATGCGGAAAAAACGCCTGACCCCTTTCAGCAAGGATAGATAGCCAAGTGAGCCTAACAATAGATCATATAATGGACTGACCTGTCTCTAAGAGAACACTCAGAAATCACGTAAAGTAACTCACCTCTGCAAGTCCCACCTTTATTAACTATGATTTTTGATGGAAACCTAACACTAAATTTAGTGTTTACCCCACACTGTGTCCTTCAGTAACACCCCCCCCCCCATCCCAGAAGCACAACACCCCCAACACCCCTTCTCCCCTCACACCCCTCCCCACAGCAATATGATCCGTATTGCTTTAGCTCACACATTTTGTTTATATGTTAATCAGAATATTGATAGGTGTTTCAGCAGGCCACGCACATACAAATCAATTCGCTCGTTGTCCCAGCTACAGCGTGAAGCGTATTAGTCTTTGTTCCATATTTTAAATTCCGGTATATAAAGCTATTAATTCTGGAATGACTGGTGGTAGTATCAGCCTATGACAAATGTTACAGTGGGAACGACCAGCATAACAAGTTCTCCAAATAGGAGGAATAACTACAGCCTATTTATTTTTATAACAATTTTCGCGAGTTTGTTGTGATTATTTTTGGAAGAGTTGTAGTGGTTTTGTGTGTTAAGGAAAGTGACTCTTAGTGTTTATCTTGTGTTTCATCATCGACCTTGTTTTTTCTTTTTCTTTTTTTTTGGGGGGGGTACATACGCACACGCGCGCGCGCGCGCGCACACACACACACACACACACACACACACACACACACACACACACACACACACACACACACTATGTAAATTGTTTAAAAAAAAACGACAAGTTGAAGAATTAAGTCCGATAAAGAGATGAAAATGGTTAGTGATGGACTGAACACTTCCATTCTAGTTAAAAACTGGTATGAATTATGATATAAAGTTGAAATTAAAAATCCCAAAGTTGGCGAATAGAAGGAAGAGTATATACGATAACTGTCTATATGGTCATAATAACAGATGAAAGAGGCGATAAATATGATTTGTACCGGCAAAAGAGACGACAAGGAAACTGCTGTAAATTTAGGTAAAAGAGAGGAAAGGATAAATTTTTTTTTATTTTCAGTGGCTGACCATTGGAATAAATTGTGATGCAAATGTTAGGAATTGATTTTTTTTGTAACACAAAGTATTGGAGGCAGGACACGACAGTCGTCGTTGTGCACTTGTGGGTGTGAATAGGTCATGTATGCACACGCACCCACATGCGTGGGTAAGTCGAATTATCATAGTCAAGCGAATCTCAGCATGCGGATACATCATGGGGAAGGAAGAACGCACTTGTAGTGAAGAGTTAGGCAGTCAGGACGAGCTGCAGTAGAGGCACGAGCCTCAAGATCAACCATATGTACGCATGCACATTCACGCACGCATACATAAACTCCCACATGCAAGCAGGGATACAGGCACGCACAGTGTGCACACGCAAAGAAGGATGATGGAGAAAAAATAGAGGCGATAACCTCAAATAGAGCGAGAGGAGGAAGAGGGAGTTGAGCGAAAGATTAAATAGCATGTTGTGGGTGAATTTTAAGGGAAGGATTTTTATCACTGAGGAAATGCTACTGTGATGAGGCACACAGGACTGTTGACACCACGGAGGAGGACTGGTCCTGTAGAGAGAGCTGGTGATATGCAGTACCGTGACTGAAAGACGGGAATGGTGACTGGAAGATGGGAATGGTGACTGGAAGGCGGGAATGATGACTGGAAGACGGGAATGATGACTGGAAGATGGGAATAATTACTAAAAGACGGGAATGATGACTAAAAGACGGGAATGATGACTAAAAGACGGGAATGATGACTAAAAGTCGGGAATGATGACTGGAAGACACGAGTGATGACTGGAAGACACGAGTGATGACTGAGAGTTAAGACAAAACTAAAACATACTGGTCAAGACAGAATCAAGGGATGACAAGACGGGTCCACGGAAGTTGGAAAGGTGTATAGTAGACAGTAAGACGGGTGCACAGTATATTTATTGTTGGGGCAACGTTTTCCTGTACGGGGCTAAACAAAGAACATGGTGACTGATATACATGATGAGCGAGGACCACAACACAGGCCAACTCGGCTCCACACGCACACAATACGGTTCAGAGAACCGACAAGTTGATAAATTACACTTACGCAACATTTGGTATCTTTAATGTTGAAACGTTTCGCTAACAAGTAGCTTCCTCAGTCCAGTGCACAGGAGAATAGTTGGAGATCAGTATTAGTTCGAGGTAATCAGTCCCTCAACCTGGAGTCGATGTGATCAGCCGATCACTCTTGAAAACATATGACAAAGTCGAAATAAATTATAAGTTGCCTAAGCAAATACTGAAGTCAGGTTTGTGATGGAGTTTTATAGACAGCAGTGAGCACAAGAATGGGCAAGAGTAAGAGAGCTTCTGTTTTTAACAAAATTTGAAACATCAACAATGTGTTCCCTCTTCTGCATGATAACTGCAGAGTGGGAGCAACAACAGTGAGACAGCAAGGTCATCATATGGACGAGAGTTATGTACACTATCTATCCTTCATTTTATTTGCGTATTCTTCTCTCCCTTCACAACCCCTCCGACCCCAACCCACTTCTTTTCCTCATTACTAACATATCTCCCAGTCATTTACGCAAGAATTACTGTGCTACTCTCGCCACCATTTGTAATACTCTTCTCCCTCCAGCACACTCCCACTCTTCTCCCTCCAGCACACTCCCACTCTCCTCCCTCCAGCACACTCCCACTCTCCAGCACACTCCCACTCTCCTCTCTCCAGCACACTCCCACTCTCCTCCCTCCAGCACACTCCAGCACACTCCCACTCTCCAGCACACTCCCACTCTCCTCCCTCCAGCACACTCCAGCACACTCCCACTCTCCAGCACACTCTCCTCCCTCCAGCACACTCCCACTCTCCAGCACACTCCCACTCTCCTCACTCCAGCACACTCCCACTCTCCAGCACACTCCCACTCTCCTCCCTCCAGCACACTCCAGCACACTCCCACTCTCCTCCCTCCAGCACACTCCAGCACACTCCCACTCTCCAGCACACTCCCACTCTCCAGCACACTCCCACTCTCCTCTCTCCAGCACACTCCCACTCTCCTCCCTCCAGCACACTCCAGCACTCTCCCACTCTCCAGCACTCTCCCACTCTCCAGCACACTCCCACTCTCCAGCACACTCCCACTCTCCAGCACACTCCCACTCTCCAGCACACTCCCACTCTCCAGCACACTCCCACTCTCCTCCCTCCAGCACACTCCCACTCTCCTCCCTCCGGCACACTCCCACTCTCCTCCCTTCAGCACACTCCCACTCTCCTCCCTTCAGCACACTCCCACTCTCCTCCCTTTAGCACACTCCCACTCTCCTCCCTTTAGCACACTCCCACTCTCCTCCCTCCAGCACACTCCCACTCTCCTCCCTCCAGCACACTCCCACTCTCCTCCCTCCAGCACACTCCCACTCTCCTCCCTCCAGCACACTCCCACTCTCCTCCCTCCAGCACTCCTCCTTCAAGCACACTCCCACTCTCCTCCTTCCAGCACACTCCCACTCTCCTCTCTCCAGCACACTCCCACTCTCCTCCCTCCAGCACACTCCCACTCTCCTCCCTCCGGCACACTCCCACTCTCCTCCCTTCAGCACACTCCCACTCTCCTCCCTTCAGCACACTCCCACTCTCCTCCCTTTAGCACACTCCCACTCTCCTCCCTTTAGCACACTCCCACTCTCCTCCCTCCAGCACACTCCCACTCTCCTCCCTCCAGCACACTCCCACTCTCCTCCCTCCAGCACACTCCCACTCTCCTCCCTCCAGCACACTCCCACTCTCCTCCCTCCAGCACTCCTCCTTCAAGCACACTCCCACTCTCCTCCTTCCAGCACACTCCCACTCTCCTCTCTCCAGCACACTCCCACTCTCCTCCCTCCAGCACACTCCCACTCTCCTCCCTCCAGCACAGTCCCGCTCTCCTCCCTCCAGCACACTCCCACTCTCCTCCCTCCAGCACACTCCCACTCTCCTCCCTCCAGCACACTCCCACTCTCCTCCCTCCAGCACACTCCCACTCTCCTCCCTCCAGCACACTCCCACTCTCCTCCCTCCAGCACACTCCCACTCTCCTCCCTCCAGCACACTCCCACTCTCCTCCTTTCAGCACACTCCCACTCTCCTCCCTCCAGCACACTCCCACTCTCCTCCCTCCAGCACACTCCCACTCTCCTCCCTCCAGCACACTCCCACTCTCCTCCCTCCAGCACACTCCCACTCTCCTCCCTTCAGCACACTCCCACTATCCTTCCTCCAGCACACTCCCACTCTCCTCCCTCCAGCACACTCCCACTCTCCTCCCTTCAGCACACTCCCACTCTCCTCCCTTCAGCACACTCCCACTCTCCTCCCTTCAGCACACTCCCACTGTCCTCCCTTCAGCACACTCCCACTCCCCTCCCTTCAGCACACTCCCACTCTCCTCCCTCCAGCACACTCCCGCTCTCCTCCCTCCAGCACACTCCCCCTCTCCTCCCTACAGCACACTCCCGCTCTCCTCCCTCCAGCACACTCCCACTCTCCTCCCTCCAGCACACTCCCACTCTCCTCCCTCCAGCACATTCCCACTCTCCTCCCTCCAGCACACTCCCACTCTCCTCCCTCCAGCACACTCCCACTCTCCTCCCTCCAGCACACTCCCACTATCCTTCCTCCAGCACACTCCCACTCTCCTCCCTCCAGCACACTCCCACTCTCCTCCCTCCAGCACACTCCCACTCTCCTCCCTCCAGCACACTCCCACTCTCCTCCCTCCAGCACACTCCCACTCTCCTCCCTCCAGCACACTCCCACTCTCCTCCCTCCAGCACACTCCCACTATCCTTCCTCCAGCACACTCCCACTCTCCTCCCTCCAGCACACTCCCGCTCTCCTCCCTCCAGCACACTCCCGCTCTCCTCCCTCCAGCACACTCCCACTCTCCTCCCTCCAGCACACTCCCACTCTCCTCCCTCCAGCACATTCCCACTCTCCTCCCTCCAGCACACTCCCACTCTCCTCCCTCCAGCACACTCCCACTCTCCTCCCTCCAGCACACTCCCACTATCCTTCCTCCAGCACACTCCCACTCTCCTCCCTCCAGCACACTCCCACTCTCCTCCCTCCAGCACACTCCCACTCTCCTCCCTCCAGCACACTCCCACTCTCCTCCCTCCAGCACACTCCCACTCTCCTCCCTCCAGCACACTCCCACTATCCTTCCTCCAGCACACTCCCACTCTCCTCCCTCCAGCACACTCCCGCTCTCCTCCCTCCAGCACACTCCCGCTCTCCTCCCTCCAGCACACTCCCACTCTCCTCCCTCCAGCACACTCCCACTCTCCTCCCTCCAGCACACTCCCACTCTCCTCCGTCCAGCACACTCCCACTCTCCTCCGTCCAGCACACTCCCACTCTCCTCCCTCCAGCACACTCCCACTCTCCTCCCTCCAGCACACTCCCACTCTCCTCCCTCCAGCACACTCCCACTCTCCTCCCTCCAGCACACTCCCACTCTCCTCCCTCCAGCACACTCCCACTCTCCTCCCTCCAGCACACTCCCACTCTCCTCCCTCCAGCACACTCCCACTCTCCTCCCTCCAGCACACTCCCACTCTCCTCCCTCCAGCACACTCCCACTCTCCTCCCTCCAGCACACTCCCACTATCCTTCCTCCAGCACACTCCCACTCTCCTCCCTCCAGCACACTCCCGCTCTCCTCCCTCCAGCACACTCCCGCTCTCCTCCCTCCAGCACACTCCCACTCTCCTCCCTCCAGCACACTCCCACTCTCCTCCCTCCAGCACACTCCCACTCTCCTCCCTCCAGCACACTCCCACTCTCCTCCCTCCAGCACACTCCCACTCTCCTCCCTCCAGCACACTCCCACTATCCTTCCTCCAGCACACTCCCACTCTCCTCCCTCCAGCACACTCCCGCTCTCCTCCCTCCAGCACACTCCCGCTCTCCTCCCTCCAGCACACTCCCACTCTCCTCCCTCCAGCACACTCCCACTCTCCTCCCTCCAGCACACTCCCACTCTCCTCCCTCCAGCACACTCCCACTCTCCTCCCTCCAGCACACTCCCACTCTCCTCCCTCCAGCTTACTCCCACTCTCCTCCCTCCAGCACACTCCCACTCTCCTTAATTCTCTCTTTCACCTCTATCCCCTCCGTCTTCCCCCATCCTCTCACACCCTTATCCTCCCCTCTCCAACCACCTCCCCTAACCATCATTAACGTCCAGACTCTTCCCCACTCCTTTTCCCCTCCATCCCTGATCCTTCAGCCGCCACCCACCTTCCCAAATAATACTTCCCAAAGTTACACCATCGTTCTCAACCTCTTCGATTTCCTACCATCTCAGAATTCCTATTTCAAAATTACTCCCACTTCATTGTGCAACATTTTGGATTCTACTGAGGAAACGTTTCGCCAGCCAGTGACTTCAGTCCAATACAGAGAAGATCGAAGAAGCCTCTGGTTGGCGAAACGTTTCCTCAGTAGAATCCAAAATGTTGCACAAGTGTCTCGTTCTTCAACTTACTGGTGTTTTTAAACTATTTACATAACATTAGTAGTTCACTGAGTGCTCAGTATGACCACGCACGTTATACACACCATATACTTCTTCAAAGTTCTTCTGTACACACTTGTGAAAACAGTGTTGCAATTCCACGGATCTGTCAGTGTTGCCCCTGGATAAACCTGGATTATAATTTACCTAATAAGTGCGATTATACAAGTTGCTTTCAATATTTATAAAACTCAACTTATCAGAATTAATTTCTTGCTTTATATGGTTATTTAAGGTAAGACCTTGAGAAGCTTCAAATTTAGAGTGAGAAGGGTTGTATTCTAGTTATGGTCATCAAAGTTTATTCCCTGGGTAGCATTCAAAATGGGCTGAGTAAATGTTTTTGTTCAGTTGGTTTGGGTTTGGGAAAGATTTGCCTAGTATGGGCCAGTGGGCCTACTGCAGTGTTCCCTCATTATTGTTCTTATATTAATCGCTTGATCATGAGCTTCAGTCGAGCTCTCGCCTAGACCCCTCACATTAGCACTGGTGTAGCTCTTAACCTAACTGACCCCGTTCCGCCGAACGGTGGTGTATCTACCGCAGCACGTCGGCAGGTCAGTTAGGCCTCAATGGTCTCATCTGCCATAAATCGGAAGTAAAGAGCGCAAGACACGAAGAGGCCAACGATATCGTAAAATAAAACCGTGCCACAATCTGCTGCCCATCAGAAAAAGTATCTGGGTTAACCATGCCTTATGGCCGGCAGCCAAGAATCATACTACCTCGGCCAGGCATTAAACTGATTCCAGGAGACTCCACTCGTACGTCTTGTGACCGACACCTACCTAAGATGCGCCGGAGACGAAGTGACACATGTCGCCAGTTTCCAGTAGGCCGAGAAGATCAACAAATACAGGCCTGGTAAGATAAGAATTGTATGGATTTTTAACCCGGAAGGTTAGCCACCCAGGATAACCCAAGGAAGTCAGTGCGTCATCGAGGACTGTCTGATTTTCAGTGGGATCCTTCAATCTTGTTCCCCAGGATGCGACCCACTCCAGTTCGACTAACACCCAGGTACCTACTTGCTGCTAGGGAAACAGGGACAGCAGGTGTAGGGAAACATACCCAAAGTTTCCACCCTTACCGGGGACTGAACCATGGACACTGTGTGAGGCTTCATCATCATTTTGCTTCTCGCTAACAGGACCTGGTATCACCTCACTAAGACGGAAAGCCATGTTTAGTGCCCCTGACGATGCTCACTTTATCAAGACTGTCGTGAGACAATATCAAACACAGCTGCAGAAACCTTGGTAGTGAATTTCTATTACCTGAATATGGAAGTGTTCCACCTGATCGTCACTAATCAAGACTAGGATTTTTTTTTTTTTTTTTTTTTTGGGGGGGGGGAATAATTAAGTGCAAATGTTCAAAAATTTATTGTAATGGGACAGCTGTAGCTCATTTTTTGTGTCGGGGAACTTCTGGACTTCATCTTTCTATGAGGGAGACTTGAGGTTACCCAAGAACTTCCCACAAGTCTCTATGAAACTCTCCCTTGCTTTAGGTTGTAAGACATTTAGGATTCCTTCAAACCTTCGTCGTACAGAAGCTTCCTAATTCGTGTCCCACATAAACATTCCTTCCTTCAACCTCTCGACACATGTTTGGAAACTTCCCAACTACGTATTGAAACCCTTTCGAATTCAACTTGCACATTGCTTTCACAAAAGTTTTGCGAAGATCCATTGCAAATGTTCGCCGGTGTGATTTAGTTGCAAGTGTGTATAATACTTTGCAGTGTTGTCCTGGTAATTTTTATACTTTCAAGGTATGATGATCACGAATGGGATAATCTAAACCACCTGAAAAACAAAATAAAACAAGTGACAAAACGTACATTTTACGAAAATTCGTAGAAAAATATACTCGAAACACATCAGTCAGTACACATTTCTTTAGTAGTTTCATAGTGTGGGCGGACTAGATAGATCTTTAGTTTTCCCTACAGCGTCTGGCTTTTGTGATGAGAACGATCAAATTCCTTTTCGGTTTTAATTTTACTTCCAACAGAATAGCTAAACTAAGTTTTTATAAATGTATACGATTGTCTAATCTGCGTAACCTTGATTTGCGTGCTTCTAGTAGCCAGTAATATTAGCCAATAACTTGTGTGATCGATCGTCTAGCTCATTCCACGTCCTGCCATCACTTATTCTACCACGGGCTGTTTTGATGTCTAACGGTATCTGGAAAATCTAATACCTTGCGAAGTTCCACAAGACGAAGTCTAAAAGCGTGATAACTGGTGAGCAGTCTGCCAGGGAACTGAATATTACGATAATTATGCTTACGTGTCAGGCAACTGCATTTTCATATCTGTTGACATATAGTAAATAGTAGGGGAAAGGAAAAGGAGGTGGATTGAGATTAAATAGTGAAATAGGGTGAGGGTATATACAGAGAGAGGGAGAAAAAAAATTGTTTACAGAGAGAAAGACTGAGAATGAGAGAGTGAAAGTGTGAGAAAGTGCAAGTGTGAGAAAGTGAAAGTGTGAGAAAGTGAAAGTGTGAAACAAGTGGCAAACAAGGCAGCTAGGAAGCTTGCAGCACTTCGACGTATCTCGCATCTACTTGACAGTAGGGGTTGCAAGATTCTGTACGAGGCACAAGTACGCTCACACCTTGAGTATGCTCCACTTTCTTGGTTTGCCTGCCCCCCCCCCCTCTCATCTGCGACTGCTTGACAGAGTAGAGAACAGAGCAAGACGTCTCATCTCTCGCCTGGACCCATCCGGGATAGATCTGTCATTTCAGCAGAGCCTTCAACACAGGAGGGATGTGGGTGGCCTTACTGTTATGTACAAGGCCAATATTGTCAAAGTACCACACTTGGATCCACTTCGAGGACAGCGTGAAACAAGCTTCTATACCACAAGACAGGCAGAAAGCAGAAACTTCACTCTAGCTATACCCTTCTCCAGAACATCACTCTGAGATCATATATACCCAGGATGACTCGAGTATGGAACACATTCGTACAGCATAATGATGTCAACGAGATAGTTGATCACATGAAAACGCTGGCCCACAGATGGCTCCAACTTCATACTGTTCCCTACTTGTATGTCTCATAACAATAAAAATGCTTTCAAATGAGCTGATGTAGGTAATAGCTCTTAGCTTGTCAATAAAGTTAGGAATCCTTAACCTGTAAATAGCTGTCAATAAAGCTAGGGATCCTTAACTTTGTCAAACCCTGTGTGTAAAAAAAAAAAAGTGAAATAAAGATGTAATCAGTCCAACCTAAGAGAAAAGTATTTGAGGTGGTCCTGCAGCCTGGAGAAGAGCTCAGCTCCATGGAACTGAACTCTTCTCCAGGCTGAGGGACTGACCACCTCAAAACTTTAAGGGTGATGGACTGATTACATCGTCTTCAAGTCTCTTCTGCTTCTATCAACTTTTCTGTACTCGACTGAAGAAGCCTACTGTGTAGGCGAAACGTTTCGAAATAAAGATACCTAACTGTTGCATATGTGTCTTACCTAACATCCTCTGTATTTGACTGAAGAAGCCTACTGTGTAGGCGATACGTTTCATTGAAGATACCTAACTGTTGCACATGTCTTATTCTTCAGCTTGCTGGTATTTTATACGATTTTCAACAATGGTGACAGTGTTGTTGCGCGAGGCCAGTGTTGTTGCGCGAGGCCAGTGTTGTTGCGCGAGGCCAGTGTTGTTGCGCGAGGTGGTTGTGTGTGGCTATCATTTTCTTCTTGGAGGTCATCACACAGTAGTGTGGAGGTGACCTGCCTGGGTTTCCAGCAAGCGATTCTTGTTTTTTTTTCACTACATCGTTGTAATAAATTGTTGAATTCGGTCAGATTTTTCAGACACTAAAACAACTCTACTTTCACGATACATTTCGACGTTTCAATGCAGTTCGAGACGTGTTTGAAGAAACACGGATGGGGAACAGGGCTCTATTGGGACGATATTTCTCTCCGTGAAGAGCTTTATCAAGTTCATGCCATAAAACTTTACCTAGAGCGAAACGTTGATATAAAAGCTTGTCCGGCAGCACTCTCTCTCGGTCAACCGTACGACTGTGTACACAAGGATAGCTGACCAGACAATGACGGCAGAAATAAATGCACATCACTGTTTCAAAATAAACTATAATAAACTTAAATGGCAACAGCTAACGTATTAAATAGAAGACAACGTATTTAAGTGAAGGCAGTTAACGGATTTAAGTGAAGGCAGTTAACGGATTTAAGTGAAGGCAGTTAACGGATTTAAGTGAAGGCAGTTAACGGATTTAAGTGAAGGCAGTTAACGGATTTAAGTGAAGGCAGTTAACGGATTTAAGTGAAGGCAGTTAACGGATTTAAGAGAAGGCAGTTAAAGGATTTAAGTGAAGGCAGTTAACGGATTTAAGAGAAGGCAGTTAACGGATTTAAGAGAAGGCAGTTAACGGATTTAAGAGAAGGCAGTTAACGGATTTAAAAAGGCACCTTACTGATTTAAAAGCAGCAGTTAAGGGATTTAAAAGAAGACAGTTAACAGGAAGCCAACTGGTGAACCCATAACTAAATAGCAACCCGCAAACATAACCAGGCAATTACATGCAGGTGGCGATTTTAACCTCAATACCACATTTGGGTGCGGCCCACCAGGTGGTGCTCAACACTACTACTGGGTATGGTCCAACAGCTGGTGTTCACCACCACCACATCTAGGTACGGCCCAGTAGCTGGTGCTCAACACCACCACATGTATGTACGGCCCAGTGGCTGGTGCTCAACACATGTGTATGTGCTCCTTCACATTTCCTCTCATAGCTGTTGTTCAACTCTTCCATTTTTCTCTTTATCTTCCTCACCTGCTTGTTCTTCCCAGGTTTTCTTTCTGTATTACACGTCTACCATCTCGCTACATCTCTTCTATAAATCTTTCACTTGTCTTTCTTTCCCTGTCTCTGATATCTTTAGTTTTCCCTGTTCCTTCTTCCCACGTTCTGTCTTTCCTATTACTTTCCTCCCATTTTTCTACCTACCATTCTTTTCCCCCATTTCTATACCCCGTTAACCATTCTTTTCCCCCTTTCTATACCCCGTTAAGCATTCTTTTCCCCCCTTTCTCTACCATTCTTTTCCCCCTTTACCATTTCCCCCCTTTCCCCAACCACCATTCTTTTTCCCCTTTCTATAACTACCAGTATTTTCCCACCTTCTTTAACAACAATTCTTTTCCGTTGTCTCCTCTCCCATCTCTGCTGCTCTCCCCCTCATGTCTGGTAAGAGTAGGATCAGGGATCGATACATGTACGATACTCTCCTCTTCATCCCCATCAGAATTTCTAAGTCTTTGGGCAAACCTTTTGCAAGTTGCTCACGCTGCCACCTGAAGCTTTGAATAAATGGTTTACAAAACAGACACGTTGATAAATGAGTCTCCTTTTGCAACATTTGGGAATCTTTATTCTGGAAACGTTTCAGTGGCTTGTTCAGTCCAATGCAGAAGAAGGTGGAATGAAAGGAGGAGTTTGAGGTAATCAGTCCCTCAGGCACAAGGCTGAGGGACTGATTACCTCAAACTACTACTTTTATTCCATCGTTTTCTGCATTGGACTGAAGAAACCACTGTATGGCGAAACGTTTCCAGAATAAAGATATCTAAATGTTAGAAAAGGGTTTCATTTATCCAGCTGAGGCTCCTCCCTGCGCTGGGATTCTCCACGATCCTCGTTTCTCCTTGCTATTTTGCTCTTATTATTTTATTTATGTCGTGGGAAGGGAATATTAACGCTAAATATGCTATTTGCAGTCAGCTCTCATGTGAAGCTTTCCTATATAATGCTAGTTTTTTGTTAATGCAGTTTACAAAGTGTACCCAAAAAAAAAAATATAGCACGTTCTATCAAGGCCTTTCACGTACTTTTTTTTTTTCAGTGGTACATACTTTAAATATTCGTGGTATATAGAGGAGCTTTATAATAGAGGTGACGTGTTACTCTTTGGCTGCTGTTTAGTATCTTTTTGTCAGCATATCGACAGTCTTCCTCTAGTGCAGGATGATCCAAATACACACGGTATCATTCAGTTTCTCTCTTGCCAGGAGAGTACAGACTTGACAATACAAATGACCCTCCTAAATGCTACCATCCCTACCCAACCTTCAGAGTACAAAGTATTGTTCCCCTCACTTCAACGACTCAAGATTGGCATTCAAAATTCCCTGAACACCTTCACAAATGTTATGTTCACACTCCACCAGCATGTCGAATCCCAAAAAGCTACTTACTTCCTTACAATGAATGTGGGGTAATGACACACAAATGCAGAAACGTTTCGCCCACCAGGGGTCCTTGTCACTCGTATACAGGGTTGCTAAAAACAAGGATTTAACAGTGGAGAGGAGTCAAGTGAGGTGAAGGGAGGTCCGGTCAGGTGGTGGTGTATGTTACCAGAGCAGACTACACGGTTTTCTTAATTATCTACGGTCCACTACCTTAATGCCTTAAGAAATTTCTTAAATTTGTTAGGCATGATCGACCTCTTATAAATCCGCGCTGAGACTCTTCACTGAAATTATGCTCATCACGATGGTTTCTAATTATATCTGCTATTATACATTCTAATAATTTTTCATCTATCAATTTGAGGTTGTATGGGAGATAAATTGGTGGAAGGGGCTTGTCTTCTGTTTTATAGATAATCGCATTAGCTATCTTCCCGGCACCTTCCTTTTTTACAAAAAAATACGGTAGGATGTTCTTTTACAGTGATATACTGAGAAGGCTAGTTAGGGGCTTCCTTAATATCGTCTTACCTTCTTTAGGTTCCTTTGGAAACAACTAGGTGCTCGCTGGGCCCTGCACAGCTTCAGTAGCTTCAGCTGTCTCTAGTAATTGTAACTTAATATAATTTTTCTTCTGGTCTGCTACTGTGTAATAATTACTGGAATTTCGTTCGTGTTTTTGTGTTAACAGAGCGAACTAAGTCATTTAAAATAGAACACTAATTATTGTCAGCAAACTGTCCGGAATAGGTTTTAAGTAGGCCTAACTTTTTTTTTAATCATTGTTCCATAAACTTAGAAACAGCGTTTCGAACTTGCTTTTGATTCCTTGACAAATTTGATTTCTCTCTCAGCTTTTCTTGTACCTTCCTTTTAAACTTTTGTAATACGAAAATATGGGTTCATAAGATGACTTTCCACTGATGTGCCAAGAAACAACTCTTTATTCTCTCTCCTCCAAAAGATGTTTAAGCCGCCTCTTTGTTCATTTCGGATCATATTATGTCTTGTTTCTCTAAGAAATTTGTGCTCCTTGGGCAGCTTGCAAAGTATTTATAAGAAGTCACGATAGTTCTCATTACTACTCCAGTCAACAAGTATTATCTGTGTTCATTGTAATCTGCAGAACAAAAAAAAAACTTGGACAGTTATTTCATTATCCCTATTGTGGTGCGTTCGCTCAGTGTTAAATGTAACATTCTGTGATTGATCCAAATTCCTCCGTGATCTCCAGATTGTTAGAATCCCTGTTTGCTGGAACCAAGTTTGGAGAGTGTCTTTTGTTGGCTGTGTGAGAAACTCTCAAATTTAAAAAAAAAATGGTCCTGGATTGCATCAAGGAATTCGATTGACTCTACATTCTTGGTCAAGGAATTCCAGACTGTCTTGTTAGAATTAGAATCTAAAATTTTCATATCTTGATACCTTTAAAATTTTGTGTGAAAGTCCTCTGGCTTCTTAAGTTCTGAAGTCGGTGTTTCTTACCCGAGAATAAATTTTCATTTCCCTCAGAGATTAACAACCATACACATTCACTGTCAGCTCTTCAATTTTTTTTATAATTTTTGATACAACAATTCTGACAGACCGTTGAATAATTTGGACTTTTAAAACTTAATTTGACAAAAATTTCCATAATTCCTTAAACCAAACAGTTTAAGTAACTGCAACTATATATACCCGTGTAATAGATTTTCAAAATATTTTCTTGACTCTTCCCGCAGTAAATCTTTTCTCTCTTTTACTGCGCTTTGATTTTTACTCTCTCCACCTGTTTACTAGTTTTGAAATTTTGTATTTACATTCTTTTTCAGTACAACAACCTCCCTTCCCCCCCACCCTCAAGACCCGCATCGTCAACATCACTTTCTATTTCACAGAATATCAGCTCATTTGCCTCATTCCCATTCACAGTTTACAAATCGCTAAATTTTCCCAAAACAACGGGTTGAATTTAACACAAAATCCCTGACAGACTACTGACACAGCTAAGACACACAGTCTGCCGTGAAGAATGAATTCCATTACCTGGAAACATAAAACTTTATCGAAAAAGTGTCCCAAATGTCAATAAAGATAACACTGGGACCCAAAAGTACTTTGCTCCACCTACCTTGGATAGCTATTAATTTCCGACCCTCGTGTTTGGTACAACGCCACACACACAGGTGTACCTCCCTTGTCTCTAATACCATTAACCTTTCATGAACCTTTGTAGCAGCAGGTCACTTCTAGTCTTGCTGACATCGTTTTGCGTTCAGCGGACGGAGAATCGAGCCTTTACCTACCCTTGTAGCCCATTACCTACTAGGGTTTAGGTTATAAAGTAAATACGTGTAAATAACCATATCTGTGGCAAACACGCTTGAGTGTGTGATCAACGTTGTTGTTGCTGCCAGTGGATCACACTAATATTGCCACTCAAGTCACCGGCCGAGTCCTTGCGGCTCTCCAAGATCATCGATAAGCGCGTGTTTACCTCCTCCATCCTCTAAGCCTGGCTTATCCTTCTCACCTTTATGGATACCAAAGTCTCCCTGCACCCCCCCTCACTCCTTCCATCCCCTCGCTCGTTTCAACCCCTCTACCCTCCCTCTCTCGTTTCAACCCCCCTACCTCCCTCTCTCGTTTCAACTCCCAACCCTTCCTCGCTCGTTCCAACCCCCCTACCCTCCCTCGCTCGTTTCAGCCCTCCTACCCTCCCTTGCTCGTTTCATCCTCCCTTCCCTCACCTCGCTCGTTTCAACCCCCCTACCTTCCCTTGCTCGTTTCAACCTCCCTTCCGTCCCTCGCTAGTTTCAACCCCCGTCCCTTTTCCCAAATCACCACATTCCCATCCGTCATTCCGAGGTGGAGTGTGCTTCAGCCTCGCAGCACCTGCACCTCTTCAGATTTGTGTTGACACGACCCGGGAAATATTTCCCATGTATGCAGGTTTGATCCTCGCCAGAGTTGGTGCAGCACGTTCACCCAGTATAACACTGGATCTCCTCTCTTGTTACTACATTCATTCAGTCGGAGGACTGAACATTGAGAGGAGTGAGTGAGAGCACGCGAGAGATGCAACAGAATGAACCTTCCCTTTCTTGATGCAACAAGCTAAATCTTTCTTGTTGCAGCAGAATTAACCTCTTTCTTGACTCGATCCACGGGAGATGTCGGTGTGACGGTGTCTTTACTGTCAGGTGAAGAGCCAGTGTCTTTACTGTCAGGTGAAGAGCCAGTGTCTTTACTGTCAAGTGAAGAGCCAGTGTCTTTACTGTCAAGTGAAGAGCCAGTGTCTTTACTGTCAAGTGAAGAGCCAGTGTCTTTACTGTCAAGTGAAGAGCCAGTGTCTTTACTGTCAAGTGAAGAGCCAGTGTCTTTACTGTCAAGTGAAGAGCCAGTGTCTTTACTGTCAAGTGAAGAGCCAGTGTCTTTACTGTCAGGTGAAGAGCCAGTGTCTTTACTGTCAGGTGAAGAGCCAGTGTCTTTACTGTCAGGTGAAGAGCCAGTGTCTTTACTGTCAGGTGAAGAGCCAGTGTCTTTACTGTCAGGTGAAGAGCCAGTGTCTTTACTGTCAAGTGAAGAGCCAGTGTCTTTACTGTCAGGTGAAGAGCCAGTGTCTTTACTGTCAGGTGAAGAGCCAGTGTCTTTACTGTCAAGTGAAGAGCCAGTGTCTTTACTGTCAGGTGAAGAGCCAGTGTCTTTACTACCAGGTGAAGAGCCAGTGTCTTTACTATCAGGTGAAGAGCCAGTGTCTTTACTATCAGGTGAAGAGCCAGTGTCTTTACTGTCAAGTGAAGAGCCAGTGTCTTTACTGTCAAGCGAAAAGCCAGTGTCTTTACAGTCAGGTGAAGAGCCGGTGTCTTTACTGTCAAGCGAAGAGCCAGTGTCTTTACTGTCAAGCGAAAAGCCAGTGTCTTTACTGTCAGGTGAAGAGCCAGTGTCTTTACTATCAGGTGAAGAGCCGGTGTCTTTACTGTCAAGTGAAGAGCCAGTGTCTTTACTATCAGGTGAAGAGCCAGTGTCTTTACTGTCAAGCGAAGAGCCAGTGTCTTTACTGTCAATCGAAGAGCCAGTGTCTTTACTGTCAGGTGAAGAGCCAGTGTCTTTACTATCAGGTGAAGAGCCGGTGTCTTTACTGTCAAGTGAAGAGCCAGTGTCTTTACTGTCAAGCGAAGAGCCAGTGTCTTTACTGTCAAGTGAAGAGCCAGTGTCTTTACTGTCAGGTGAAGAGCCAGTGTCTTTACTGTCAGGTGAAGAGCCAGTGTCTTTACTGTCAAGCGAAGAGCCAGTGTCTTTACTGTCAGGTGAAGAGCCAGTGTCTTTCCTGTCAGGTGAAGAGCCGGTGTCTTTACTGTCAAGTGAAGAGCCAGTGTCTTTACTGTCAGGTGAAGAGCCAGTGTCTTTAATGTCAGGTGAAGAGCCAGTGTCTTTACTGTCAGGTGAAGAGCCGGTGTCTTTACTGTCAAGCGAAGAGCCGGTGTCTTTACTGTCAAGTGAAGAGCCAGTGTCTTTACTGTCAGGTGAAGAGCCAGTGTCTTTACTGTCAAGTGAAGAGCCAGTGTCTTTACTGTCCGGTGAAGAGCCGGTGTCTTTACTGTCAAGCGAAGAGCCAGTGTCTTTACTGTCAAGCGAAGAGCCAGTGTCTTTACTGTCAAGCGAAGAGCCAGTGTCTTTACTGTCAAGCGAAGAGCCAGTGTCTTTACTGTCAAGCGAAGAGCCAGTGTCTTTACTGTCAAGCGAGGAGCCAGTGTCTTTACTGTCAAGCGAAGAGCCAGTGTCTTTACTGTCAAGCGAAGAGCCAGTGTCTTTACTGTCAGGTGAAGAGCCGGTGTCTTTACTGTCAAGCGAAGAGCCAGTGTCTTTACTGTCAAGTGAAGAGCCAGTGTCTTTACTGTCAAGTGAAGAGCCAGTGTCTTTACTATCAGGTGAAGAGCCAGTGTCTTTACTCTCAGGTGAAGAGCCAGTGTCTTTACTATCAGGTGAAGAGCTAGTGTCTTTACTGTCAGGTGAAGAGCCAGTGTCTTTACTATCAGGTGAAGAGCTAGTGTCTTTACTGTCAGGTGAAGAGTCAGTGTCTTTACTATCAGGTGAAGAGCCAGTATCTTTACTGTCAGGTGAAGAGCCAGTGTCTTTACTATCAGGTGAAGAGCCAGTGTCTTTACTGTCAGGTGAAGAGCCAGTGTCTTTACTGTCAGGTGAAGAGCCAGTGTCTTTACTATCAGGTGAAGAGCCAGTATCTTTACTGTCAGGTGAAGAGCCAGTGTCTTTACTGTCAGGTGAAGAGCCAGTGTCTTTACTGTCAGGTGAAGAGCCAGTGTCTTTACTGTCAAGTGAAGAGCCAGTGTCTTTACTGTCAAGTGAAGAGCCAGTGTCTTTACTGTCAAGTGAAGAGCCAGTGTCTTTACTGTCAAGTGAAGAGCCAGTGTCTTTACTGTCAAGTGAAGAGCCAGTGTCTTTACTATCAGGTGAAGAGCCAGTGTCTTTACTCTCAGGTGAAGAGCCAGTGTCTTTACTGTCAGGTGAAGAGCCAGTGTCTTTACTATCAGGTGAAGAGCCAGTGTCTTTACTATCAGGTGAAGAGCCAGTGTCTTTACTGTCAGGTGAAGAGCCAGTGTCTTTACTGTCAGGTGAAGAGCCAGTGTCTTTACTGTCAGGTGAAGAGCCAGTGTCTTTACTATCAGGTGAAGAGCCAGTGTCTTTACTGTCAGGTGAAGAGCCAGTGTCTTTACTATCAGGTGAAGAGCCAGTGTCCTCAGTGTCAGATACAAAGCCAGTGGGTAGAGCAAGGGAGGGAAAAAGGGTAGAGCATGGGAAGAAGGGAAAACAAAAAAACGAAGGGTAAACAAAGGAAGGAAGGGGGACCTTGTTTATATTACTTTACGGACACCCTTTACCACCATGTTGTCTTACCTGCTAGAATAATACACTCGCTACTTCCTCATCACTTGCCCTCGCCACTCTCTCCCTCGCTACACACTCCCTCGTCCCACCCTCCCTCGCCAATCTTTCCCTCACCACTTGCCCCTCGCCACTCTCTCGCCACTTGTCCCTCGCCACTCGTTTCCTCGCCACTCATTTGCTCGCCACTCATTTGCTCGCCACTCATTTGCTCGCCACTCATTTGCTCGCCACTCATTTGCTCGCCACTCATTTGCTCGCCACTCATTTGCTCGCCACTCATTTGCTCGCCACTCATTTGCTCGCCACTCATTTGCTCGCCACTCATTTGCTCGCCACTCATTTGCTCGCCACTCATTTGCTCGCCACTCATTTGCTCGCCACTCATTTGCTCGCCACTCATTTGCTCGCCACTCATTTCCTCGCTACACTCATTTCCTCGCTACACTCATTTCCTCGCCACTCATTTCCTCGCTACACTCATTTCCTCGCCACTCTCCCTCGCCCCACCCTCCATCGCCCCACACTTCCTCGCCACTTTACCTCGTCATTTGCCCCTCGCCACTTACCCCTCGCCACTTGCCCCTCGCCACTTGCCACTCGCCACTTGCCCCTCGCCACTTGCCCCTCGCCCGCCCCTCGCCCTTCCCCCTCGCCCGCCCCTCCCCGCCCCCCCGTCCCTCCCCGCCCCTCCCCTCCCTCGCGCCGCCCCTCGGTTGCCCTGCCGCCCCCCCTTTGCCCCTCGCCCCGCCCCCCCCCGCCTCGCCCGCCCCCCCCCCTCCCCCTCCCCCTTTCCCCCTCGCCCCCCCGGGGCCCCCCCTCGCCACGCCCCTCCCCCCGCCCCTCCCTGCCCCTCGCCCGCCCCTCCCCTTGTCCCTCGTCCCCCTCTCCCTCCCCCCTCTGCCCCTTGCCCTCTAACTTGCCTCGTCTTTCCCCCTCGTCCGCCTCGCCCTCTCCCCTCCCACCCCCCCCTCGGTTTTTCCCCCCCCCCTCTCTCCCCCCATTCTCCCCCCCCTTTTTTTCCCTCCCCTCTCTCCTCGCCCTCTCCCCCCCATCTCTCCCTCGACTCTCCCCCCCCCTTTCCCCCCTCCATCTCCCCCCCCTCTCCCCCCCATCTCTCCTCCCCTTTTCCCTCCCCCTTGTCCCCCCCCTTGTCCCTCCCCTTGCCCCTCGCCCTTGCCCCTCCCCGTCCCCCCCAAAATCCCTGCTGGTTTCCGCCAAGTTTATATTCATGAAATTTTTTGGGGGAAAGAAAATTCTTCTTTTCTGTGGTGTATGAATTTTTTTCCTGAAAAAACAGAAAGACGGAAAGTAAAAAAAAAAAGGACAAAAAGGCGAGGACAGAAAGCGAGGGAGGACAGGGGGGGCGAGGAACAGGGCGAAAACAAAGGGGCAGAAAACAGGACAGAAGAGGCAGAGACAAAAAGAGAAAGGGGGAAAAGAAGAAAAAAAACGACGCCCTCCATTTTGCTCTCTTGACAGTGTTTCCCTATCTACTTATTTCTAACGAAGTGTTTAGATCCTGCCTCTACCATTTCGTTGTCCAGGTCATGCCACTTCTGGCAGCGCTTCTTCTACCACTTGTGTCGAGGCTATTCCACTTCTGGCCGCTCTAAGGCTAAAGAAACACTTCCAGCCATCGAGTAGCTGTCCACAATATCAATTCCTCCGAGCATTTTGTACGTTGTCTTCCCTGGTCTTCCTGTCATCTTATCATCCCCCCTTTTTCCCCATCCCCCTAATCCCCCCACCCCCCGGCCCCAAAACCCATTTGCAGTCGGTTCAAATCTTAAAGCCGAGAACATGGAAGCCCCTCTAAGTGGCTTTATACTTAGTGCTGGAGTATTTTGTGATATTTTGTGATAATGGTCCTCGATGCACCGGAGGATAGAGACCATGCAGATGTAATATACACAGAATTTGCAAGAACTTTCGTCAAGCACTATCATGGTGTAATAGCATACAAAATGTCCTAAACCCAACAGGGGGGTTAGGGCCGCAATAGTTCATTACGTTTTCGTGGTCCCAATTCCGGAAAATTGGAAAAGTGGGCAGATGTAATTTAAACTTAACAAAACGCAAGTAGTAATAATAAACAGTCAAGTCAGAGGATGCCATAGTGAGAAGCTCTCGTCTTTTTTCTCATCCTCATATCTGACAGAGACGTAAATCATAGCACCGTATCATCATCCATCGAGGACACTAAATCTTTAAGTAGATATAAATAAAGTCTTGCAATGGGTCGCAGAAACCAATATGATGTTCAGTGATGACAACTTTCAGTTGCTTCATTACGGGAAACTTGAAAATAAAAGGTAGAAAGGAGTACAAAACATCGTAATCCCCCGGCAAATATTCGTAAACTTTGGAATTTTTTCAGAGGATCTCTCTTAGGGGTCACAATGTCAGTATAACAAAATAAGGGGGGGATTGAGAAACCCTTAAAACAAATCTCTTGTTCTCTTGGCTGGGAAAACTGCCACCCGGGTCCTTTTAAAGGGAAATGAAATTACTATCAAAAAATTTAGAGAACTTTCACTAAACGTATAAGTTCTATCAGACACCTTAATTACTGGGTATGTTTGGAGTCTCTTGTCCTGTACTCCCAGAAGCGGAGGCGAGAAAGATAATCATAAGCTACACATGGAAAATCTTACTTCCCCAAAACTACCCCTTTATTTTCCCCCTAAAAAAAAGACTGCAAACATTTATATCCTGATGAAAAACAGGTATACCATGAGGGCACTGAGAGCAAAATAAGTTTGAGGCCCAAGACTGTTCAACAGTCTCTATCATAAATGGGGTTATCAAGGGGCCCTCTTTTTCAAAAGGGAAAGGGGGTTTCTAAAGTCATTTTTTGCCAGCTAAACTGGGGTTCAACCGTGTGCAGCTCGGTAACAGTCTGTTGTCAGGCCTGATCCCCCGGTAGGGTTTCCTCAGAACACTTTCTATAGACTCCGGCAGGTATGCGATCCAGAGAATACGCTTTTTGATAGGCGAAAAATTCCAAACAGGGCTATTTTTGGAAAGGGTTTTAATTGGTTTGGGGTTTTAAGGGCCCATTCGCCATTTTATTGGGGAAATTTTTAAAAATTTTTTC
>NC_091342.1:24173004-24207122 GCF_038502225.1 Cherax quadricarinatus | reverse complement strand
CCACCACCTGCCTCACAGCTGTACTGATCTCTGTACTTCACATCTTCCTCTATATAAATAAACTCCGCTGTGGTTGTCTGTTGGACTGAATCTTTTCATGACTCATCAGTGGTCCATCTAGCCAGGAAGAGGCTGTTGTACACTGCATCAGTGGTCCATCTAGCCAGGACGAGGCTGATGTACACTGCATCAGTGGTCCATCTAGCCAGCAAAGAGGCTGTTGTACACTTTATCAGTGTTCTTTCTAGCCAAGATAGGTTGACGCTGTTGGTTTAAATTAGGCAGAGCACAATTATAATGTCAAGCCTACGTTCAGGAGAACACGCCAGCGCTGCAAGTTTCAAGTCCATCAGTAGTATCATTATCCAGTCATTGCAATGATTACCATGACTCCAAATACTTTAAACATTTTTAATGCTGCATTCAACATCTGCATGCATCGTCTCCACTCAACAGCTTCGATCTAATATTTATCGAGTTGTATATTGTATTTCATGAAGTGCTAGACCCGTATGGGTCATCCAGCTCATGGGGGTGGTAGATGCTCTGGACTTCGTCCACCAGGTGGCTGATCAACCTCATCTTCCTTTGACAACCAGTGCGAGGTGACTGAAATGGTCGAGACACATTGATTATCACAGACAACACAAGTCAGATAATCTACCCAACCGCAAAATTAAACCCATGTATCGTGTGACCATTATTGTAACTACGTACCTGTTTGTTGTTACAACAACAGAGTTATGTTGGTGGTGTCCAGTCTTCAGTGTTGTTGTTACAACAAGTTATGTTGGTGGTGTTCAGTGTTGTAGTTACAACAACAACAACAGTTATGTTGGTGTCCAGTCTTCAGTGTTGTAGTTACAACAACAGTTATGTTGGTGGTGGTCAGTGTTGTAGTTACAACACAACAACAGTTATGTTGGTGGTGTCCAGTCTTCAGTGCTGTAGTTACAACAACAGTTATGTTGGTGGTGTTCAGTGTTGTAGTTACAACAACAGTTATGTTGGTCGTGTCCAGTCTTCAGTGTTGTAGTTACAACAGCAGAGTTATGTTATTGGTGGTTAGTTTTCTGTTTGTTTTAGCTTACAATTATATGAAGTTTTGTGTGTTTTTTCGTGCCCGCGCGCGGGCGCTTGTGTGGCCTTTGCGTGTACGCATGTGTTTGGAGGAGGGAACAAAGACGCATGTGTTTGGAGGAGGGAACAAAGACGCATGTGTTTGGAGGAGGGAACAAAGACGCATGTGTTTGGAGGAGGGAACAGAGACGCATGTGTTTGGAGGAGGGAACAGAGACGCATGTGTTTGGAGGAGGGAACAGAGACGCATGTGTTTGGAGGAGGGAACAGAGACGCATGTGTTTGGAGGAGGGAACAGAGACGCATGTGTTTGGAGGAGGGAACAGAGACGCATGTGTTTGGAGGAGGGAACAAAGACGCATGTGTTTGGAGGAGGGAACAAAGACGCATGTGTTTGGAGGAGGGAACAAAGACGCATGTGTTTGGAGGAGGGAACAAAGACGCATGTGTTTGGAGGAGGGAACAAAGATGCATGTGTTTGGAGGAGGGAACAGAGACGCATGTGTTTGGAGGAGGGAACAGAGACGCATGTGTTTGGAGGAGGGAACAGAGACGCATGTGTTTGGAGGAGGGAACAAAGACGCATGTGTTTGGAGGAGGGAACAAAGACGCATGTGTTTGGAGGAGGGAACAAAGACGCATGTGTTTGGAGGAGGGAACAAAGACGCATGTGTTTGGAAGAGGGAACATAGACGCATGTGTTTGGAGGAGGGAACAAAGACGCATGTGTTTGGAGGAGGGAACAAAGACGCATGTGTTTGGAGGAGGGAACAAAGACGCATGTGTTTGGAGGAGAGAACAAAGACGCATGTGTTTGGAGGAGGGAACAAAGAGATGAATTTTTCCCCCACAATATACCCCAGTGTGGCTGGATTTAATGACCTTACTTTGAATATATAAGGTCAGAGGTCACCTCCCTGGGCGAGCTTCCATTACTGACAACACAAGCTACATTATATCCACGGGGAAGCACGAAACCCGTAAGGATTATGCAGCGCCTTGGGGATGGGGGAATCAGTCCATCCAGGGCAGGATAGTTCCAGTTCCTTGGATTAAGAACCTTTCACCAACAAGACACAACAATATTCGCATCTAACACAGTTTGTAGACAAGTTCCCTTAAGGCGTGATTATTCTTATTGCATAATTTTGAGAAGAGACGAGGGAAAGTGATCTTGGTGAGGCTCGGCGATCTTGGTGAGGCTCGGCGATCCTGGTGAGGCTCGGCGATCCTGGTGAGGCTCGGCGATCCTGTTGACGCTCGGCGATCCTGGTGACGCTCGGCGATCCTGGTGAGGCTCGGCGATCCTGGTGAGGCTCGGCGATCCTGGTGAGGCTCGGCGATCTTGGTGAGGCTCGGCGATCTTGGTGAGGCTCGGCGATCTTGGTGAGGCTCGGCGATCTTGGTGACGCTCGGCGATCTTGGTGACGCTCGGCGATCCTGGTGACGCTCGGCGATCCTGGTGACGCTCGGCGATCCTGGTGACGCTCGGCGATCCTGGTGAGGCTCGGCGATCCTGGTGAGGCTCGGCGATCCTGGTGAGGCTCGGCGATCTTGGTGAGGCTCGGCGATCTTGGTGAGGCTCGGCGATCTTGGTGAGGCTCGGCGATCTTGGTGAGGCTCGGCGATCTGGGTGAGGCTCGGCGATCTTGGTGACGCTCGGCGATCCTGGTGAGGCTCGGCGATCTTGGTGAGGCTCGGCGATCTTGGTGAGGCTCGGCGATCTTGGTGAGGCTCGGCGATCCTGGTGACGCTCGGCGATCCTGGTGACGCTCGGCGATCCTGGTGAGGCTCGGCGATCCTGGTGAGGCTCGGCGATCCTGGTGAGGCTCGGCGATCTTGGTGAGGCTCGGCGATCTTGCTGACGCTCGGCGATCTTGGTGAGGCTCGGCGATCTTGCTGACGCTCGGCGATCTTGGTGAGGCTCGGCGATCTTGGTGAGACTCGGCGATCTTGCTGAGACTCGGCTATCTTGCTGACGTTCAATACTCTAGTTCCAGATAAGTTTGTTTCAGTGTACAGAGTTGAAACAAGAACATTTTGACGTTTCTGAACAAGTCCTGAGACTGTAAGTCTCCAGATTATGGCAGGCAGGCACAGTCAGGCAGGCGGAGGCAAGCAGGCAGGCAGATACTCACAAGTAGGCAGGCAAGCAGGCAGCTTGCCTCCCAGACCAAGTCAATCTCCTGTTCAAGCCTGCGCGTACACACGCAGAAGCACTCATTCAAGCGCGCACGCGCGCGCGCGCACACACACGCGCGCACACACACACACACACACACACACACACACACACACACACACACACACACACACACACACACACACACACACACACACACACACACAAAAAAAAATACAAGAACAATGCACCAACATTTAGCATCATTAATAAGATGTCAAAGGAAGCCGGCAGAACAAGAGGTAAACTAATGATAGGAAGGGATTTGAAACACCGAGAAACAAGCTGGAACTGACACCAGGGCTCAGGGTCAGGCAGGAACAAGCTGCGGAAATGTTTTAATGTAACATTTCCTGAAGCAACACGCTCGCCGGGTCACCATCTGAAAAGACCCGGGCCGGGACAGTACCGGCGAATCAAGCATTACGTTTAAGACGTGACAGGTGTAAGAGAATCTTATCCTGGAGAGGCTAAAACAATTTTCTTTCCCCACTTTTAGCAAGAGAGAGGAAGAACTATGTAATGGAGCGTCTGTCGTCGTAAACGACAACAGAGTCGTAACAATTAGTGACCTGGTGGAGGATAAACTGAAAAATGCAGATACTGGAGAACAAGAGACTGGTGTACAGATGATATAATTGTGGGATGAGGCATCATCTGGCTCAAGCACAAGATGGAGATGAATTTAGGGAGCGGCTTACCCAGGAAATGATCATTTTAAGCCAGAAACGCAGAGAAATGACGAAATAATTTACAAAACCGACAAGTTGAAGAATTACACTTGTGCAACACTTTTTAGTCTTTATTGTCGAAACGATTCGCCAGCAAGTGGCTTCAGAAGTAGTTTGAAGTAATCAGTTCCTTAGCAAGGCTGAGGGACTGATTACCCCAAACTATTACTCATCTTCCACCATTAATCTCTGTACCGGACTGAAGAAGTCACTTGCTGGCGAAACTTCTCTACAATAAAGATTCCCAAATATTGCATAAGAGTAATTCTTCAGATGAAACAGATGATTGTATACATTTGTAAGGAAGCAGGAAAGGCACCGAGAGAACCTCTAGTTCAAGCGTTAATGTAAGAAGGCAAAAGCTGGGAACACAGAAGCATGAAAAAGCTACAGAATGGAGCAGAATCCGGAGAGAAATGGAACTGGCAGAAGAGACAGAATAGATGGTGTCCGGATGGGCAGCAGAGCTAAGACAACGCTGCATCATAGCCACACAAGAAATAAACAGCAAATAAAAGATTAAGTGATAATACAGGGGAAAGGAGATACGTTAACGAGAAATGATACCGAGGAATGCTGTGAGCTCAGCAGAAATTGTCAGTATCTCGTGCAGATAAACAAAGGCCGGTACACGAGATGGAAGAGAGGAGAATAACTTAAATGAAACTCTTAGGTATTGAAAACTGAGTACGTAAGGGGACTCTTGATGGTACTTAAAACAGCAGAGGCAGCAAGATAAAACATCACCAATGAAAGTAAGAGAAGCTGAAATATTAGGCAAGTCATTAACACCGATATTCCATAAATAACTAAGAGACTGGAGAAGTGGCAAATGATTGGAAAATGGTAAATATAGTACTAGTACTGGAGCGTGACAGACAAAAGGCTCTGAACTCCAGACTGCAGTAGTCTCTGTAACGAATGTAACAAGCAAATTACAGGAAAAATCCTAGAAAGAGACTGATCGGAGCAAAGTGCATTGACTCTCACAATATGGATGACAAAAAACACATGCATACACTCTGGACATCCTTATGGAACACGTTTGGGTCTTGGAACCCTGATTACCCTGAATTATCATTTGGAGTGACCAAGGTCCCAATAAAGATGTGTTAGGTGTGTGTATTAGTACTTTCACCCCTCTAAAGTACTGGACTGAACTTACAACACCAGTATGGATTCGGAAATGGAAAAATCCTTCTCACCAACTTCCTAGAAACGCACTGCTAAGGTTAAGCTAGACCGAGAGGGCTAGGTAGGCTGCATATTCCTAGACTGGACAAAGAGTTTTTATACGGGACCAGTTAGAAAACTACTTAGCAGATTAGAGAAGCAAGCTGGGATAAAATGAAAGGGGTTAACAAGGCTAACAGAATATTTGAACAACATGAAACTGAGTTACTATAAGGAACAAAACGTCGGGATGCGAGAGTGTGGGGCTAGTGGCGTTACACAGGGATAATTGTTTCCTCCCAAGCTGTTACTGGCGAGTAAAAACGACCTAGTTATAGGAATTATATCCTCCTCTGCAGTCAATGTCCCAATAATGAGGTGACCACTAACGGTAGAGAATAAAAGGTTGCAAAAATATCCGGACTGACCTCAGGAAAAAACGCATATAAACTTGTTTCATTGAAACTAAATACTGTAATGAAACATTGTTGCTGTCAGATGGAGACTTTCTGAAGGACTGCAAGAGGACTTGCAGTGACTTCCTTGTGATCCAATTCCTTGAATCGAGTCTGAATGCCTTGTATACCCTTGAGGCGCGGTGTGACTCCTACAGGTTTAGCGCTCCCCAGGACTGTAATAATCAGTGACTTACTAAAGGATGAAAGGAATTCCTTGAGTGACTTCTTGAAGGACTGAAGGAGTACCTTCAGTGATTTCTTCTGCTGCTGCTGCTGCACCACCACCACCACCACTCTGTGCACCTCTCCAGCACCACTGTGCACCTCTCCAGCACCACTGTGCACCTCTCCAGCACCACTGTGCACCTCTCCAGCACCACTGTGCACCTCTCCAGCACCACTGTGCACCTCTCCAGCACCACTGTGCACCTCTCCAGCACCACTGTGCACCTCTCCAGCACCACTGTGCACCTCTCCAGCACCACTGTGCACCTCTCCAGCACCACTGTGCACCTCTCGCTATTATTTTCCTTTCATTCTGTTTTAAAACAAAATATCAAAGTATTTTGGTAGAATGTTACATATGTATTCATAAATACCAGAAGGTTGTAAATATTTTCGGTGTTGATAAATGTAACAGAGTTGGCAAAGGAGAGTTATTGCTGGATTAGTTACAGATGGCTGGTTTTTTACTCGTTTGTTCATGAAAATTGGATGAAAATGCCAGTTTTTTTAATTCTGCATTTTATGCAAGATGTACTCACCTAGTTGAGATTGCAGGGGTCGAGTCCAAGCTCCTGGCCCCGCCTCTTCACTGGTCGCTACTAGGTCACTCTCCCTGAACCTTGAGTCGATGTGGTCAGTCCATCAATCTTGAATTCAAGTATGATGGACTGACCACATCGACTCAAGGTTGAGGGACTGATTACCTCATTCTCCTCCTGTTCTTCAAGATTCTCCTTTGTATGGACTGATGAAGCCACTGTGTGGCGAAACGTTTCCTCAATAAAGATACCCAAGAGTTGCACATGTGTCTAATTTATCGATATAGATAAAGAAAAATTGGATATCACATTGGAGGGAGGGAGTATGGAAGAAGTGAATGTTTGCAGATATTTGGGAGTTGACGTGTCAGCGGATGGATGTATGAAGGATGAGGTTAACCATAGAATTGATGAAGGGAAAATGGTGAGTGATGCGTTGAGGTATATGTGGAGACAAAAAGAGTTATCCATGGAGGCAAAGAAGGGAATGTATGAAAGTACAATGGTACCAAGACTCTAATATGGGTGTGAAGCTTGGGTTGTAAATGCTGCAGCGAGGAAGCTGCTGGAGGCAGTGGATATGTTCTGTCTAAGGGCAATGTGTGGTGTAAATATTATGCAGAAAATTCATAGTGTGGAAATTACGAGAAGGTGTGGAGTTACTAAAAGTATTAGTGAGAGGGCTGAAGAGGGGTCGAGGTGGTTTGGTCATTTAGAAAGAATGGAACAAAGAATGACTTGGAGAGCGTATAAATCTGTAGGGAAAGGAAGGTTGGGTAGGGATCGTCCTCGAAAAGGTTGGAGGGAGGGGTAAAGGAGGGTTTTGTGGGCAAGGGGCTTGGACTTCCAGCAAGCGTGCGTGAGCGTGTTAGGAGTGAATAGGGACGAATGGTTTTTGAGACCTAACGAACTGATGAAATGTGAGCAGGGTAATATTTTGTGACGGGATTCAGGGAAACCGGTTAGCCGGACTTGAGTCCTGGAAATGGGAAGTACAATGTACTTTAAAGGGGAGGTTTGGGATATTGGCAGTTTGGAGGGACTTCTGAACTGTCGTATCTGAGCGCCTCTGCAAAGACAGTGATTATGTATGAGTGATGGTGAATGTGTTGAATAATGAAAGTATTTTTCTTTCTTTTTGGGTCACCCTGCCTCGGTGGGAAACGACCGATGTGTTAATTATATATATACATACATATACATACACACTTTATTTAATGTCATCAATGCATCAACCGTCCGGACTTGATTGTACTTGTTCGCGACGTCCGTGGGGGGGAGGGAGGAATGTGCTTATTGAAGACGTCGGTGGACAATTTAGTTCCAAATGTTCGTGGCAAAATTATACATGTTAGTGACCCACAGAAGGCAAGACCATCAAAAACTTCAGTACTTACTTGAACGTGTTGAACCTACAGTAATCCAGGCCTCGACGTACAAAGAACGTGAGAACGTAACGTTCAACTATACCCAGGACACGATGCACGGTCTAGCGTCTTTCAAACGTACGGAAAAATTTTGAACTTAACGCAAACCTAGATAAAGAACGTCCTTCGGAACGAAAGAACCCTGGCGTTAAACGTAACTCAAATTACGACGCACACGAAGCGTAATTCATAACGTAAGAAAAATACATTAATCCTGACGTTGATATTCAGCGTGTTTCCAAACGTAAGACTATATAAAATGAACGTAATCAAAACAGTCATTCGAGAAGAACGTGCTTTAGGACGTAAAATGTTCGAAAATAGCGATTTAGAACGAAAGACGCAGGAAGAACGTGTTTTAGAATGTAAGATGCACGAGCAACATATAACAGAACGTGGATTAGAACGTGTAGGGCGAACGTGCATTAGAATGTAATGTGCGCGAAGAACGTGCTTCACAACGTAAGACGGTCGAAGGCAGTGATTTTAAGTTGCAAGAAGAACGTGTTTTAGAACGTCAGATGCACCAACAACGCACACTAGAACGTGAGATGCAGGGCGAACGTGCTTTAGAATGCAATGAACACAACGTGCTTTAGAACGTAATTTATATGAAGAACGTGCTTTAGAATGTAAGAACAAGAGAATAAAAACCAGCTCTTGGGCCCAAGGAACGTACTTCTCTACTTAAAACTGAAGCCAGCCCATCAAAACTGCCTTCACCACATTGATTGTTTAACCGAGCCGTCCTAACGGCGCTTTTGACCCTCGGCTTTCTAAAAAATATTACCCTATTAAAAAATATTCTTTTGTAGTCCCAGAATATTCTTTTGTAGTCAATATTCTTTTGTCTGTCTCAAAATATTCTTTTGTAGTCCCAAAATATTCTTTTGTAGCCCCAAAATATTCTTTTGTAGTCCCAAAATATTCTTTTGTAGTCCCAAAATATTCTTTTGTAGTCCCAAAATTTCTTTTGTAGTTCCAAATATTCTTTTGTAGTCCCAAAATATTCTTTTGTAGTCCCAAAATATTCTTTTGTAGTCCCAAAATATTCTTTTCTAGTCCCAAAATTTCTTTTGTAGTTCCAAATATTCTTTTGTAGTCCCAAAATATTCTTTTGTAGTCCCAAAATATTCTTTTGTAGTCCCAAAATATTCTTTTGTAGTCCCAAAATATTCTTTTGTAGTCCCAAAATATTCTTTTGTAGTCCCAAAATATTCTTTTGTAGTCCCAAAATATTCTTTTGTAGTCCCAAAATTTCTTTTGTAGTTCCAAATATTCTTTTGTAGTCCCAAAATATTCTTTTGTAGTCCCAAAATATTCTTTTGTAGTCCCAAAATATTCTTTTGTAGTCCCAAAATTTCTTTTGTAGTCCCAAAATATTCTTTTGTAGTTCCAAATATTCTTTTGTAGTCCCAAAATTTCTTTTGTAGTCCCAAAATATTCTTTTGTAGTTCCAAATATTCTTTTGTAGTCCCAAATATTCGTTCGCGGTCCTTTAGTCCAAAATATTCTCTCGTTATAGAAAAGTATTCTCAAGCAGTCAAAGAAATTTTTCCATTACTCAAAATATTATCCCGTATTCTCTATTAATCCCAAAATATTGTGTCATGGACCATAAATATTACCCAGAAGTCTAGGAAAAAAGCACGATTTCCCGTGGTCCAAAAATAATTTGTCGTACACCAGATATTTTCTACTATCGTTCAAATAATCTCTGGTGGTTCCAAATTATTCCCCGTAAACCAATTGTTGATCAGTAATTAATCAATAAGTGATTAATAATTGATCAATAAGTGATTAATAATTGATCAATAAGTGGTTAATAATTGATCAATAAGTGATTAATAATTGATCAGTAAGTGATTAATAATTGATCAATAAGTGATTAATAATTAATCAATAAGTGATTAATAATTGATCAATAAGTGGTTAATAATTGATCAATAAGTGATTAATAATTGATCAGTAAGTGATTAATAATTGATCAGTAAGTGATTAATAATTGATCAATAAGTGATTAATAATTGATCAATAAGTGATTAATAATTGATCAATAAGTGATTAATAATTGATCAATAAGTGATTAATAATTGATCAAATGATTAATAATTGATCAATAAATGATTAATAATTGATCAATAAATGATTAATAATTGATCAATAAATGATTAATAATTGATCAATAAATGATTACTAATTTGTCAATGACAAATTATTAATCACTTATTGGCCAAAAATTGATCAAATGATGGATACGTATCCATCCCCCGGTCACTGGTGTCCCTCCTGCCTTCCCTCGGTCAACCACCTTCAACAATATAATCGTTTTTTTTATTTACCTGTTTTTACTTGCAGATACATTGATTTTTTTGCTTTATCAATTAGTCTGGTTGGTCTTGTGTGCGTGTCCAGTGTAGTAGCATAATATCCCTTACAAAAGGTGAGACTGAAGGTCAAAAACATATGGAAGATCTTTCTCAGTTATCTTAGGCAAAGCTCATGATGCCTCACTTGTTATATTAAGAACTTAAGACAGAAAAAAGGTGAGTGCGGAAATAAAAGATAAAACAGAGGGGTAAATAAAAATGAAAAGAAAATTCAGGTAAAAATTTTCATAAAAATTAAGCAAAAAATAAAAACTGAGAAATATGGAAGGTTACTCTTTGACGTTTATAAAACTCACTAGTTTAGTGAGCCATTTAATGTTATTTTCTCCATCTGATGTTTTCGTTTATCAACTCGAGAATGATTTATTCGACTGGCATCAGATTCTCACTGCTTAGTTCACTGTAACTAAGGCAAGGTTGGTGTAGCTATTCACATCTACAGGAGCCCTGTAGTTGGTGTTGCATGACCCACTCCTGTAGTTGGTGTTGCATGACCCACTCCTGTAGTTGATGTTGCATGACCCACTCCTGTAGTTGATGTTGCATGACCCACTCCTGTAGTTGATGTTGCATGACCCACTCCTGTAGTTGGTGTGCATGACCCACTCCTGTAGTTGGTGGTGCATGACCCACTCCTGTAGTTGGTGTGCATGACCCACTCCTGTAGTTGGTGTTGCATGACCCACTCCTGTAGTTGGTGGTGCATGACCCACTCCTGTAGTTGGTGGTGCATGACCCACTCCTGTAGTTGGTGTTGCATGACCCACTCCTGTAGTTGGTGGTGCATGACCCACTCCTGTAGTTGGTGGTGCATGACCCACTCCTGTAGTTGGTGGTGCATGACCCACTCCTGTAGTTGGTGGTGCATGACCCACTCCTGTAGTTGGTGTTGCATGACCCACTCCTGTAGTTGGTGGTGCATGACCCACTCCTGTAGTTGGTGTGCATGACCCACTCCTGTAGTTGGTGTTGCATGACCCACTCCTGTAGTTGGTGGTGCATGACCCACTCCTGTAGTTGGTGGTGCATGACCCACTCCTGTAGTTGGTGGTGCATGACCCACTCCTGTAGTTGGTGTTGCATGACCCACTCCTGTAGTTGGTGGTGCATACCCACTCCTGTAGTTGTTGCATGACCCAATCCTGTAGTTGGTGTTGCATGACCCACTCCTGTAGTTGGTGGTGCATACCCACTCCTGTAGTTGGTGTTGCATGACCCACTCCTGTAGTTGGTGGTGCATGACCCACTCCTGTAGTTGGTGGTGCATGACCCACTCCTGTAGTTGGTGGTGCATGACCCACTCCTGTAGTTGGTGGTGCATGACCCACTCCATGACCCACTCCTGTAGTTGGTGGTGCATGACCCACTCCTGTAGTTGGTGTTGCATGACCCACTCCTGTAGTTGGTGTTGCATGACCCACTCCTGTAGTTGGTGGTGCATGATCCACTCCTGTAGTTGGTGGTGCATGACCCACTCCTGTAGTTGGTGTTGCATGACCCACTCCTGTAGTTGGTGTTGCATGACCAACTCCTGTAGTTGGTGTTGCATGACCCACTCCTGTAGTTGGTGGTGCATACCCACTCCTGTAGTTGGTGTTGTATGACCCACTCCCGTAGTTGGTGTTGCATGACCCACTCCTGTAGTTGGTGTTGCCTTTCCCGCTCCTGTACTTGGTGGTGCATACCCACTCCTGTAGTTGTTGCATGACCCACTCCTGTAGTTGGTGTTGTATGACCCACTCCTGTAGTTGGTGTTGCATGACCCACTTCTGTAGTTGGTGTTGCATGACCCACTCCTGTAGTTGGTGTTGCATGACCCACTCCTGTAGTTGGTGTTGCATGATCCACTCCTGTAGTTGGTGGTGCATACCCACTCCTGTAGTTGGTGGTGCATACCCACTCCTGTAGTTGGTGGTGCATACCCACTCCTGTAGTTGGTGTTGCATGACCCACTCCTGTAGTTGGTGGTGCATACCCACTCCTGTAGTTGGTGTTGCATGACCCACTCCTGTAGTTGGTGATGCATGACCCACTCCTGTAGTTGGTGGTGCATGACCCACTCCTGTAGTTGGTGGTGCATGACCCACTCATGTAGGTGGTGTTGCATGACCCACTCCTGTAGTTGGTGGTGCATGACCCACTCCTGTAGTTGGTGTTGCATGACCCACTCCTGTAGTTGGTGTTGCATGACCCACTCCTGTAGTTGGTGTTGCATGACCCACTCCTGTAGTTGGTGTTGCATGACCCACTCCTGTAGTTGGTGTTGCATGACCCACTCCTGTAGTTGGTGGTGCATGACCCACTTCTGTAGTTGGTGTTGCATGACCCGCTCCTGTAGTTGGTGGTGCATACCCACTCCTGTAGTTGGTGTTGTATGACCCACTCCTGTAGTTGGTGTTGCATGACCCACTCCTGTAGTTGGTGTTGCATGACCCGCTCCTGTACTTGGTGGTGCATACCCACTCCTGTAGTTGTTGCATGACCCAATCCTGTAGTTGGTGTTGCATGACCCACTCCTGTACATGGTGGTGCATACCCACTCCTGTAGTTGGTGTTGTATGACCCACTCCTGTAGTTGGTGTTGCATGACCCACTTCTGTAGTTGGTGTTGCATGACCCACTCCTGTAGTTGGCGTTGCATGACCCACTCCTGTAGTTGGCGTTGCATGACCCACTCCTGTAGTTGGCGTTGCATGACCCACTCCTGTAGTTGGTGGTGCATACCCACTCCTGTAGTTGGTGTTGCATGACCCACTCCTGTAGTTGGTGTTGCATGACCCACTCCTGTAGTTGGTGTTGCATGACCCACTCCCGTAGTTGGTGGTGCATACCCACTCCTGTAGTTGTTGCATGACCCAATCCTGTAGTTGGTATTGCATGACCCACTCCTGTAGTTGGTGGTGCATACCCACTCCTGTAGTTGGTGTTCCATGACCCACTCCTGTAGTTGGCGTTGCATGACCCACTCATGAAGTTGGTGGTGCACACCCACTCCTGTAGTTGGTGGTGCATGCCCCCTCCTGTAGTTGGCGTTGCATGACCCACTCCTGTAGTTGGCGTTGCATGACCCACTCCTGTAGTTGGCGTTGCATGACCCACTCCTGTAGTTGGTGTTGCATGACCCACTCCTGTAGTTGGTGTTGCATGATCCACTCCTGTAGTTGGCGTTGCATGACCCACTCCTGTAGTTGGCGTTCCATGACCCACTCCTGTAGTTGGCGTTGCATGACCCACTCCTGTAGTTGGCGTTGCATGACCCACTCCTGTAGTTGGCGTTGCATGACCCACTCCTTTAGTTGGTGTTGCATGACCCACTCCTGTAGTTGGTGCTGCATGACCCACTCCTGTAATTGGTGGTGCATACCCACTCCTGTAGTTCGCGTTGCATGACCCACTCCTGTAGTTGGCGTTGCATGACCCACTCCTGTAGTTGGTGGTGCATACATACTCCTGTAGTTGGCGTTGCATGACCCACTCCTGTAGTTGGCGTTGCATGACCCACTCCTGTAGTTGGTGTTGCATGACCCACTCCTGTAGTTGGCGTTGCATGACCCACTCCTGTAGTTGGTGGTGCATACTCACTCCTGTAGTTGGTGGTGCATGCCCACTCCTGTAGTTGGCGTTGCATGACCCACTTCTGTAGTTGGCGTTGCATGACCCACTCCTGTAGTTGGCGTTGCATGACCCACTCCTGTAGTTGGCGTTGCATGACCCACTCCTGTAGTTGGCGTTGCATGTCCCACTCCTGTAGTTGGCGTTACATGACCCACTCCTGTAGTTGGCGTTGCATGACCCACTCCTGTAGTTGGTGTTGCATGACCCACTCCTGTAGTTGGTGTTGCATGACCCACTCGTGTAGTTGGTGGTGCATACCCACTCCTGTAATTGGTGTTGCATGACCCACTCCTGTAGTTGGCGTTGCATGACCCACTCCTGTAGTTGGCGTTGCATGACCCACTCCTGTAGTTGGCGTTGCATGACCCACTACTGTAGTTGGCGTTGCATGACCCACTCCTGTAGTTGTTGCATGACCCACTCCTGTAGTTGGTGGTGCATACCCACTCCTGTAGTTGGCGTTGCATGACCCACTCCTGTAGTTGGTGTTGCATGACCCACTCCTGTAGTTGGTGTTGCATGACCCACTCCTGTAGTTGGTGTTGCATGACCCACTCCTGTAGTTGGCGTTGCATGACCCACTCCTGTAGTTGGCGTTGCATGACCCACTCCTGTAGTTGGTGGTGCATACCCACTCCTGTAGTTGGTGTTGCATGACCCACTCCTGTAGTTGGTGTTGCATGACCCACTCCTGTAGTTGGCGTTGCATGACCCACTCCTGTAGTTGGTGTTGCATGACCCACTCCTGTAGTTGGCGTTGCATGACCCACTCCTGTAGTTGGCGTTGCATGACCCACTCCTGTAGTTGGCGTTGCATGACCCACTCCTGTAGTTGGCGTTGCATGACCCACTCCTGTAGTTGGTGTTGCATGACCCACTCCTGTAGTTGGCGTTGCATGACCCACTCCTGTAGTTGGTGTTGCATGACCCACTCCTGTAGTTGGTGTTGCATGACCCACTCCTGTAGTTGGTGTTGCATGACCCACTCCTGTAGTTGGTGTTGCATGACCCACTCCTGTAGTTGGTGTTGCATGACCCACTCCTGTAGTTGGTGTTGCATGCATGACCCACTCCTGTAGTTGGTGTTGCATGACCCACTCCTGTAGTTGGTGTTGCATGACCCACTCCTGTAGTTGGTGTTGCATGACCCACTCCTGTAGTTGGTGGTGCATGACCCACTCCTGTAGTTGGTGTTGCATGACCCACTCCTGTAGTTGGTGTTGCATGACCCACTCCTGTAGTTGGTGGTGCATGACCCACTCCTGTAGTTGGTGTTGCATGACCCACTCCTGTAGTTGGTGGTGCATACCCACTCCTGTAGTTGGTGTTGCATGACCCACTCCTGTAGTTGGTGTTGCATGACCCACTCCTGTAGTTGGTGTTGCATGACCCACTCCTGTAGTTGGTGTTGCATGACCCACTCCTGTAGTTGGCGTTGCATGACCCACTCCTGTAGTTGGTGTTGCACTCCTGTAGTTGATGTTGCATGACCCACTCCTGTATTTGGTATTGCATGACCCACTCCTGCAGTTGGTGTTGCATTACCCACTCCTGTAGTTGGTGTTGCATGACCCACTCCTGTAGTTGGTGGTGCATACCCACTCCTGTAGTTGGTGGTGCATACCCACTCCTGTAGTTGGTGTTGCTTGACCCACTCCTGTAGTTGGTGTTGCTTGACCCACTCCTGTAGTTGGTGGTGCATGACCCACTCCTGTAGTTGGTGTTGCATGACCCACTCCTGTAGTTGGTGTTGCTTGACCCACTCCTGTAGTTGGTGGTGCATACCCACTCTGTAGTTGGTGGTGCATACCCACTCCTGTAGTTGGTGTTGCATGACCCACTCCTGTAGTTGGTGGTGCATACCCACTCCTGTAGTTGGTGTTGCATGACCCACTCCTGTAGTTGGTGTTGCATACCCACTCCTGTAGTTGGTGTTGCATGACCCACTCCTGTGGTTGGTGTTGCACGGCCCACTCCTGTGGTTGGTGTTGCACGGCCCACTCCTGTGGTTGGTGTTGCATGACCCACTCCTGTAGGTGGTGTTGCATGACCCACTCCTGTAGGTGGTGTTGCACGGCCCACTCCTGTAGGTGGTGTTGCACGGCCCACTCCTGTAGGTGGTGGTGCACGGCCCACTCCTGTAGGTGTTGCACGGCCCACTCCTGTAGGTGGTGTTGCACGGCCCACTCCTGTAGGTGGTGTTGCACGGCCCACTCCTGTAGGTGGTGTTGCACGGCCCACTCCTGTAGGTGGTGTTGCACGGCCCACTCCTGTAGTTGGTGTTGCACGGCCAACTCCTGTAGTTGGTGTTGCACGGCCCACTCCTGTAGTTGGTGTTGCACGGCCCACTCCTGTAGTTGGTGTTGCACGGCCCACTCCTGTAGTTGGTGTTGCACGGCCCACTCCTGTAGTTGGTGTTGCACGGCCCACTCCTGTAGTTGGTGTTGCACGGCCCACTCCTGTAGTTGGTGTTGCACGGCCCACTCCTGTAGTTGGTGTTGCACGGCCCACTCCTGTAGGTGGTGTTGCACGGCCCACTCCTGTAGTTGGTGTTGCACGGCCCACTCCTGTAGTTGGCGTTGCATGACCCACTCCTGTAGTTGGCGTTGCATGACCCACTCCTGTAGTTGGTGTTGCACGGCCCACTCCTGTAGTTGATGTTGCACGGCCCACTCCTGTAGTTGGTGTTGCATGACTCAATCCTGTAGTTGGTGTTGCACGGCCCACTCCTGGATACTGTTTGTACAATAACATGAGAAAGCCTCTTCTGACCAGCTTCTGATTTGCAACACTAGTTTATCCTACTTACAGGAAGGTTGAGACTTATTAGTGTGTGAAGATGACAAGTTGGAAATATAATTATAATAAGCTGGGTTTCTTGGTATCAGTATATCTTGGCTATGTCTCCTCAGAACGGCTTTGACCTTTAATGACTTGTAAGTCTTTGTGAAAAGTTGTGAATCTGCAGGTGTGTAGATATATTCTTTTCAGTATAATGATACATGTGCAACATCTGTGTATCTTTATTGTAGACGTTTCGCCATCCAGTGATTTATCAATACAAGGACATAATGTGAAGACTGTAGATCTATATACAGTAGATGAGATGATCATTTCCTCAGTCTTGGAGCTGGTGAAGTGCACCGTAGTCTTGACGAATCTGAAGCACAGGCAGAAAAACTGGCGCTTATGTACTGGCGTCAGGTGAGGGAGGTGCAGCAGAGGAAGATATTGGCACTGGCACCCGAGATTCCCCAGTGGAAGTAGGTCATACCCAAGGGATGGGCCAGGAGCAAGCAAGAAGATTGTGGAGATGTCCTTTTTACCATGATTTCATGATGTTGCAGTGTCCTTTGTACCATGATTCCATGATATTGGTATATAAGAATTAGGCACATGTGCAACATTTGAGTACCTTTATTGTTGATGCTTCTACAGTCTTCACATTATGTCCTTGTCCTGATAAAAGCCACTGGATGGCGAAAGGTCTACAAATAAAAATACCCAGATGTTGCACATGTCTAATTCTTTAATAAACTAGCCGCTTAAATGGTTATAATTATATCCCTAATTTTTAAAGGGGGTGGATCAGGTAAGCAAGTGGAAGGCCTCTTGTCAGATCAAAAGTTCCAGTGGCGGGTCTTGATATGACTAAGACCCACATCAGGAAACCCTTGTCCTGTTTCCAGACGAATCTTACCTAACCTAACCTGGTAGCTTAGACGACACAACTAAAGGTGACAAGCATCGGCACTTCCCAAAGTACTGTGCACGGGATCCTCGGTGAGCTGCAACTCTCTCAGTACAAGAAAATAAAAGCTAATCTAGACTTTATATTGTCAGTATTCGCTGAAAAGACCTACGATAAATTTGACTTTCTATTCAGCCTTCGTTCTTATCTCTCTCTCTCTCTCCCAGCCCGCGGTCAGAGTGTCCCTGTCAGGAATTCTCTGTCCCTTGTTATAGCAGACCCCACTGTCCTGCCTGCCACTCCTCTTTAGTCGTCGGGGGTAAAAATAATAAAAAAAAAGTAACACGAGTGTTTGTCATGACTCTCAATGTGCTGCCACTGGTTGGTCGCGAGAGCAGCAGCAGCAGCAGCAGCAGCAGCAGCAGCAGCAGCAGCAGCCGCCGCAGCAGCAGCCGCCGCCGCCGCCGCCGCCGCCGCCGCCGCCGCCGCCGCCGCCGCCGGCTTATTCTTGATGGACTCAGAGGTCTGCATCTCACTAAGGTGGGCGACCATTGGTTCATCGATGTTGTATGGATTCAGTGAGCCATCAGTCTTGTAGATGGACTGAACACATCGACTCCAGGTTGAGGGACTGATTACCTCAAACTCCTCTCCTTATACCTTCCTGCTTTGTATAAGACTGATGAAGCCACTGTCTGGCGAAACGGTTCTTCATTAAAGATTCCCATATGTTGCATAAGTGTTTCAATTCTTCAGCTTGTCGGTTTACAAAACCATTCATCACGCCTCACATGTTGATGAATACGACACTTGCGTATCTTTACTGAGGAGACTTTTCTCCAACTAGTGACTTAGATCTATCAAGACTGAGAAACTGATGACCTCAGACTACCTCATCTCGTCTCCCACCGTTTGTTCTCTGCATCGGAGTGACAGAGTCACAGGTTGGTGAAGCGTATTTAAAATACAGATGCCTAAGGGTTGCACATGTATTATTTATCTGCTAGGTTGATTGTTGATTGGAACAGTAACGCCAATCGTAAGTTGGCTGGTGTGATGTTAGTTGCATGCTGGTTCACTATGGTTGATAGGGCAGCTTGATTTGCTGCCTTGTTTCCCGTGAAAACAGTATGGCTGACACTCCTGTTTGGTGGCGTTGTTCGATACTTAAAATTCACGTGATTATTTTTACATAGTACTCGGAGTATGTGCGAGTGACTGTGGAGCAGCGATGAAGTCAGTGTGAGATAAGCGGTGATGCTAGTGACGCTGAAAGACATCAGTGTTTGCTGGACTTCTATTGATTCAGCTAGAAGTACTGAACAGTGTTTAGAGAGCCTCCATCCACTTGACTCTCCATCATGATAAACTTGAGCAGCTATAAGACTAGTGCCTGGATACAATGAACTTTTGTAACGTTACGCCGAGCTAGTTTCGGTATGGAGCAAAAACCTCGTTGGTAAATTCCACCTGGTTTAAGAACAGTTAAATGCACTCTTCTTATCTGCATATACATATAGGCACATTCAAGTCATCGTGTGTCAAGTACTTTAACACCATAGGTGCAAGACTAACTCAAATGAATATGTAGGACAATGACACACGTGCGTTTGCATGCGTGCCCATTACTGTGTATGCGCACCCATTTGCGTTGGCGGGTGTCAAGTCTGGGGTTCTGGCGCCACCTCTTAAACTGGCATTTTTGGCTTCTGACCTCTGAGATCCTGGGATACCCACTACTGAAACTGTATGACCCCACATCTAGTATAATACATGATGTGTTTCAGTCTCAGTAATGACAGACTGAAAAACAACCCAAACGTCAATAATGGAAAAATAGATATCTTGATAGACGATCACAGCATACTTCATTCGCAGTCTTTGACAAACGTGGTCCTCTGGGAACGTATTCGCGTGGAAACCTTCCTCTTTTCTGCAATTTTGCAAGTTCCTGATGTGTTGATTACAACACGAAAGGTCTAGAGTTATCATTCTACTCCCCCCGTGGTTGTTTTGCATTATATATATATATATATATATATATATATATATATATATATATATATATATATATATATATATATATATATATATATATATATATATATATATATATCGTGCCGAATAGGTAAAACTGGTCAGTTAGCAAGAACTCGTTTAAATCAAGTTCTTTCTTAAGTTTTCTCTTATACGTTTAAAGATATATATTTTCATTTATGTTTATGTAAAAGTTAATAGTTTTGTACCAAAAGAGCCTTAGAAAACTTAACTAATCTTATAATGAGCGCAATTTAATTTAGCCTAATCCAATAAATATATTTTAGATAAGTTTACAATAATTTAATAAACACAATGAAATATATTTTTTTTCGTAAGGGTCAGAATGATTTTTGCGAAATTATTGCATACACAAATTTTCGCTTGCCTTATTCCGCAAGAAGAGCGTTGCTATTTAAGTCAAAATCGCAAGTTTTGCCTATTCGGCAAGACATATATATACGCATATATATTAACGCATCGGCCGCTTCCCAGTAAGGCACTGTGGGAGTTGAATATGATTTTGCGGACGTTTTCAGGGTCCCAGAGATGTATGCCGCAAGCTTTGAATACCGCAAGCGCAAGAGGTCCCATTTATATTTCATTAAATGCATGAGCAGATTCAGAAGTCTAGGATCATCCATTTTGGAAGTGTGGGCCACATTTCTCTCATCGGCCACTTGCAGACTTTTAGAACATTCCACCACATGTTCTTCAGAGGTCGCAAACAGCAACATCATCTAGGGAACTGCAGCATGCCACTGAAATTGGCAGAAATGCTATTCGAATATTATTTTCCTGTGTTGTACCACTTGGAGGGAGACTTGCGAGGGCAGTTAACTTTCTGGGTTCGCCTTTTGGAATCTAGGAACAAATGAGAATCAAAACAGCCAGATTCTGACCGACTGTAGTGACCGTGAAACTGTGTCCTCCAAGCAACCAAGTGTCGGGAGTACGTTTCGCTTTATAGACAACGTAATGATCTACGTCATGTGTAACAGCAGTGAATATAAGCAGTGATGAAGTTGACGAGTTTGTGGTGTTGATGATTCACTCAGCGTTCTTAGTACCTGTTTGGAACTAGAGTTTTCCCTAGGATCATCGGTATTGTTTGTTTTATCTTAGTTTATGATGATACTCGGAGGAACGCCATCACCAGCTAAATGCCATCATTTACTACTTGCTCTGACAACGACTCTCTTGAAACATTCTGACACTGTCTCAAATATTACAATATTGCCCGAGCTTTAAAAGGTGAGTAAGGGTTCACAAGGCTAGCAGAGTGAAGCAAGTAGCAGCCAGGAGCAGAGACTAGACCCTAGACTCCTGCAACCACAGTTTGGTGAGTGAGCGCACGCTCGCACGCACGCGGCACACATATCGATCAATCCATCTATCCATCTTTCCTTCCTTCAAGATTCATTTTCACTGGATGATGCCAAAGCCACTAACTCATCTTCCAACTTCGAAGCAACTGGAGTCCACCAGGAAGCACATCCAGTGACTCAGTGACCTTAACGATCTTGTGCGCGATCTTAATTTATCCCGGGAACGGTCAGAATTGCTCGGTTCAAGATTGTGCCAGTGAAATTTACTGCAGACTAACATCATTTGGTTCAGAAAGCGACAGAAGAAAACAAACTAAATGTAAAATCAGTGTTACTGTTGTGTTGTTAATGAGATTTTCGATGCTTTGGGTAAACATGATTCAGCAGTGTGGTGTTTGTTTATTGATTCCAGCAAAACAAGACTGAAGACGGTCTTACAGTGGTAACACAATAACAAGTCTGCCTTTAGCTCTCGCTAGAGACTTAAAAGAAACGAATGAAACAATGTAACACACACACAACCCGCACAGAGAGAAATTTATGACGACGTTTCGGACCGACTTGGACCATTTTACAGGTCATATTGGTAAGAGTTGGACCGAAACGTCGTCGTAAGCTCCTCTTTCCTATGTGCGGGTTGTGTGTTTATTGTTCTAGTCACAGTATTGTGCTTTTTTCTTCTTCCTCTAAACAATGCAAAATTTTGTCACTCAGATCGAATGTATGAGAAGTTTGGGTGGAAAATCTATAGAGACCTAAAAATACTAAATTTATTACTGTGAATGTAAGATGGATTTACAAAGTACTGTTGTTTACTGTGTGAGAGACAGTGGAGATACATAGCTTCACTACATTAAACAATGTACGTAGACCCGAGAATTGTTTGGCAGACGTGAAGAAAGTTAAACACAGGATAGTAGTTGATCCAAAAAGTCTTACTTCTTCCGCTTTTACACATCAAGCTGGACCTCATTAAAAACTTCTCAGGGCTTTGGAAAAAGGTGCAGGATTTGCTTATCTGAAGGAGAACTTTCTCAAAGTTAGTGACGCCAAACTGAAGGAAGATATCTTCATCGGACCTGAACTTCGGAAGTTACTAAATGATCCTCATTTTATGGAAAATGTCCAGTATGCTGAGCTGACAGCATGTGTGGTATTTACGAACACTTGTGCAGGTTTCTTGGTCAGTCATCACAGTGATAAAACTATTGTAGAAGAGTTGCTGTTATCTACTGGGATGTCGGATGCCCATCAACATTTATTTCTTCCATTCTCACCCTGACTTTTTCCCACCAAACCTCTGTGATATTAGCGAACACTGTGAAACATTTTACCAATACCCATCATGGTGACGAGATATCAGGGAAACCTGAGGATCAGTTTGATAGTCGATTACTGGTGGATACTGCTGCTGGACACTGCTGCTGGACACTGCTGCTGGACACTGCTGCTGGACACTGCTGCTGGACACTGCTGCTGGATACTGCTGCTGGACACTGCTGCTGGACACTGCTGCTAGACACTGCTGCTAGACACTGCTGCTAGACACTGCTGCTAGACACTGCTGCTAGACACTGCTGCTGCACACTGCTGCTGGACACTGCTGCTAGACACTGCAGCGGGACACTGCAGCGGGACACTGTTGCTGGACACTGTTGCTGGATACTGCTGCTGGACACTGCTGCTGGACACTGCTGCTGGACACTGTTGCTGGACACTGCTGCTGGACACTGCTGCTGGACACTGCTGCTGGACACTGTTGCTGGACGCTGTTGCTGGAGACTGCTGCTGGACACTGCTGCTGGACACTGCTGCTAGACACTGTTGCGGGACACTGCTGCGGGACACTGCTGCTGGACACTGCTGCTGGACACTGCTGCTGGACACTGCTGGAAGTTTAATTATATTTATTTCCAGCAAATGGCTGAAGCCATTAGTGTCATTCAGTGCTCGAACCTCCGTTTCCTCAGATGTACACGTTGTCTCCCTCGTTGTGAAGATTATGGCGATTTGAATGGAAAAAAATATTTCTCAACTCAGGAGTGTTTATATGAACCAAGATATACTAGTGTGATGTACACTTACACCAGTTGTGGCAAATATTGTGCGCGTGGCAATAGCAACAACAGAAACAAATAACAGCAGGAAAAAAGCAAGAGTAACAAAAGCAGATAGCGACAATAACAAAAGCAGCAGCCTAAACAAAACCAACACCAATAATATTTGTAACTTGTATAAACAATATATCAAATATAGCAACAACCACAACTACAACAAACTATAACCAACTCGACAACAGCACCACTAATAACTTCAACAATTATCGTAATTATATAGTGTTTGGAGCAGAAGTTATATTATCAGCTCAAACCGGGTTAATATAACACTTTCGAATTATTAGAATTATTGTAATTATATGGTCGAGGCTCGATCCTCCGTCCCCCTAAATTGTGTCCTTCACCACAGACGTGCCTTGAGTTAAGACTTAAGCGAATGTTGACAGTTCTTGCATGTATACGAATGCTTCTCTTGTTTATACATACCCTGTGCACGCTTCTCGGCTGTATATGTATACTTTTCGTGTGTATACGGACACTTCTAGCGTAAGTAAGAGTTCAGGTGTTATGTTTATACATACACTTTTCGTGTATATATACGTACTCTTCTCGTTTGTATATAGGTAATCTTCTAGTGTGTATAAGTACACTCCTCGTGTGTATGCATGCACTTCTCGTGTTCAGACATGCATTTCGTGTATTTAAACACATTGTTCGTATTTTCATGTATGTACTTACTGTATGTACATGTATACATGCAATTTTGTATGCATATTTATGTATACATTATCTGTAGATAAAATTTGCTTATATATGCTTCTTGTATACATCTTTTGAAGTCATACATAAAATTCTTGTATACACAGTTGCTACAACCTGTCTATATAACATTACCATCTAAAGTTACATGTTAACTTTCCTAGTGCACAGACAAATCTAGATGTATAGACTAAGCCTGCGTGGTCTAGTAGTTATAGCACTGGTCAGCTGAGTTAGAACTGGCTTGTCTTAGGTTTGAAAGCTAGCTCCATTCTTTTTTTTTTTTAGAAAGTTTTTTATTTAAGGATGTGCACTAGACGTTGATTCATTTAGGACCTGTCTGTGTACTGGGATGATAAGTCTACAGTGTATGGTGTGGTGATAACATAACATAAGAAAGGAGGAACACTGCAGCAGGCCTGTTGGCCCATACTAGGCAGGTCCTTTACAATTCATCCAACTAACAAAACATTTGACCAACCCAATATTCAATGCCACCCAAGAAATAAGCTCTGATGTGCAAGTCCCACTCAAATCCAACCCCTCCCACTCATGTACTTATCCAACCTAAATTTGAAAAAACTACCCAAAGCCCTAGCCTCAATAACCCAACTATGTAGACTATTCCACTCATCATCTACCCTATTTCCAAACCAATACTTTCCTGTGTCCTTTCTAAATCTAAACTTATCTAATTTAAATCCATTACTGCGGGTTCTCTCTTGGAGAGACATCCTCAAGACCTTATTAATATCCCCTTTATTAATACCTATCTTCCACTTATACACTTCGATCAGGTCTCCCCTCATTCTTCGTCTAACAAGTGAATGTAACTTAAGAGTCTTCAATCTTTCTTCATAAGGAAGATTTCTAATGCTATGTATTAATTTAGTCATCCTACGCTGAATGTTTTCTAACGAATTTATGTCCATTCTGTAATATGGAGACCAGAATTGAGCTGCATAATCTAGGTGAGGCCTTACTAATGATGTATAAAGCTGTAGTATGACCTCTGGACTTCTGTTACTTACACTTCTTGATAAAAATCCCAGTAATCTATTTGCCTTATTAGGTACGCTTAGGCATTGCTGTCTTGGTTTAAGGTTGCTGCTCACCAAAACCCCCAAGTCCTTTTCGCAATCTGTATGGCTAAGTTCTACATCATTTAACTTATAAGTGCTAGGGTTATGGACACTCCCGAGCTTCAGAACCTTGCATTTATCTACATTGAACTGCATCTGCCACTTTTCTGACCAAGAATATAGTTTGTTTAAATCCTCCTGAAGTTCCCTAACATCAACGTTTGAATCAATTATCCTACCTATCTTTGTGTCATCGGCGAATTTGCTCATTTCACTAGTAATTCCTTCATCAAGATCATTGATATATATTATAAACAACAACGGGCCCAAGACTGATCCCTGTGGAACGCCACTTGTTACAGATCCCCACTCGGATTTAACCCCATTTATGGACACACTGCTTCGTGTCAGTGAGCCATGACTCGATCCACGAGAGCACTTTTCCCCCAATGCCATGAGCTGCCACTTTCTTTAACAGTCTATGGTGCGGAACTCTATCAAAAGCCTTACTAAAATCTAAGTAAATAATATCAAATTCTTTATTGTGGTCAACAGCCTCAAAAGCTTTACTGAAGAAAGTTAATAAATTAGTTAGACAAGACCGGCCTCTTGTGAATCCATGCTGAGTATCATTAATCAAGCTATGCTTATCGAGATGGCTTCTTATAATCTCAGCTATAATTGACTCTAGTAATTTGCCTACAATTGAGGTCAGGCTTATTGGGCGGTAATTTGACGGTAACGACTTGTCCCCTGTTTTAAAAATAGGAATTACATTAGCCATCTTCCACATATCAGACACTACACCTGTTTGAAGAGATAAATTAAAAATATTAGTTAATGGTTCACAGAGTTCCATTTTGCATTCCTTAAGAACCCTTGAAAAAACCTCATCAGGACCCGGCGACTTATTTTGCTTCAGTCTATCTGCTTCACAACCATTTCACTAGTGATTGTGATGTTACATAATTTATCTTCTTCTAGCCCACTATAAAAATTAATTACTGGAATATTGTCAGTGTCTTCCTGTGTAAAAACCGAGAGAAAATAATTATTTAAAATCGAGCACATTTCATTCTCTTTGTCAGTAAGATGCCCATAGTTATTTTTAAGGGGACCTATCTTATCTCTAACTTTTGTTCTATAGACCTGGAAAAAACTTTTTGGGTTAGTTTTAGAATCCCTAGCAACTTTAATTTCATAGTCCCTTTTAGCTTTTCTTATCCCCTTTTTAATGTCCCTCTTAATGTCAATATACTGATTCATAAGGTGACCCTCGCCTCTTTTGATACGCCTATAAATTCCTTTCTTATGCCCTAGTAGATATTTGAGCCTATTATTCATCCATTTTGGGTCATTTCTATTTGATCTAATTTCTTTATACGGGATAAACGTTCTTTGAGCAGCATGTATAGTGTTCAGAAAACTGTCATATTGATAGCTCTCTTCGTTACCCTAGTCAACAGATGATAAGTGTTCTCTAAGCCCATCGTAATCTGCTAAGCGAAAATCTGGGACTGTTACCGAGTTATCGCTACTATCGTACTTCCATTCAATGCTAAATGTAATTGATTTGTGGTCGCTAGCACCCAATTCCTCTGAAATTTCTAAATTATTAACAAGGGATTCATATTTTGCCAGAACTAAGTCAAGCAGGTTATTTCCCCTTGTAGGTTCTGTTACAAACTGCTTCAAAAAACAATCCTGAACTACTTCTAAGAAGTAGTATGATTCTAAATTCCCAGTCAAGAAATTCCAATCAATATGACTAAAGTTAAAGTCTCCTAGAATTACTACATTATCGTGCCTTGTGGCCTTAACAATTTCCTCCCATAGTAGTCTCCCTTGGTCCCTATCTAAGTTTGGGGGACGGTATATCACTCCTAAAATCAGTTTTTCATGCCCCTCTGAAAATTCTGTCCAAACAGACTCTGTATGTGTTACCTCAGACTTTTAATATTCGTTTTTATGCAACAGTTCAAGCGATCTTGGACATATAGTGCTACCCCACCTCCCTTCCCGATACTTCTATCTACTTGGAACAATTTAAAACCTTGAATGTGACATTCCGCAGGCATGTCCCGACTTTTTGAATTAAACCACGTCTCAGTTAAGGCAAATACATCAATGTTACCTGCACTAGCAACTAATCTCAACTCGTCCATCTTATTCCTAGCACTACGGCTATTAGCATAATAAACATTGAAAGACTCTCCTTTCTCTTTACCCTTCCTGCTCATTTCTGTTTTTCTACTAAACCTATTACTGTCCTTATCATCCAGTGTCACTGGCTTTTCAATATCTACCTCGTTCTGCTTATTGCTAGTTCCCCTAGAACTCATAATATTACTACACTGGGACTTGACTGTTTTCCTGCCAAAACCCATACCACTAACTATTGCTAGTCTAAAGTCCTAACAGCTCCCTCCACTGCAGTTGCCAGTGCTCCCACCCCAGACCTAGATAAGTGAACCCCATCCCTGGCATACATGTCATTTCTGCCATAGAATAGGTCCCAGTTGTCAATGAATGTTACCGCATTTTCCTTACAGTATTTGTCCAGCCAGTATTTGTCCAGGGCAATTGACACCAATTGCCCTGGACAACCATTCATTTCCAACTCCTCTCCTTGGCAAAATACCACATATGACAGGGTTCCCACCCTTACTCCTAATTATTTCTATTGCTGACCTATACCTGCTAATCAGGTCTTCACTCCTACGTCTGCCAACATCGTTGCCTCCAGCACTGAGACAGATAATAGGATTGCTCCCATTACCTCTCATGATGTCATCCAAACGGCTAACAATATCCTCCATCCCAGCCCCAGGAAAACAAACCCTCTGCCTCCTACTCCTGTCCTTCAAGCAGAACGCCCTATCCATATACCTAACTTGGCTATCCCCAACAACAACAACAATATTCTTACCTTGATGTCGTTCGTCGTGACGTTCCCAGTAGTCGACTCAAATTCGTCGGGTAGCACTGAGAATGTATTAGATGTTTCCACAACAGTTTCCACGGCAGTCTCTTTCTTCATCGTTTCTACCTTTCCATTCGTCTTCTTGATCGTCAACTTCGTTCCCTGCTGTCCAGCCACTGACCAGTTTCCCTTCTTGACCTGAGGACTCGAAACAGGACTACTACGAATCTTCTTGTTTTCCTCGGTCAGTCGCCGAATCTCCATCTTTGCCATCCTCAATTCTTCCTTAAGCTGTTGGTAAAGTTGCTCGATGGAGGGCATCTTGCTTCAATTCGTAGAGAGCGCGCAAACAGGTCTTCACAGAGCTAAATGCACGTCACCATTGAGCTAAGTACACGTCACCACTGATACATCTACATTGTATGTATATTGGGATGATACATTTATAGTGAATGTATATTTTGATATATCTACAGTGCACGTATGCTGGGATGATATATCTAGTATTTAATGCAAGCTGGGATAATACAGCTACAGCGTATGTATACTGAAGTGATATATATACTGTATTTATATTGGGATACATCTAGTGCTTGTATGTATACTGGATTGATAGGTCTAGTGTAAGTATACTGGGGTGATAGGTCTCGTGTATGTATACTGGGGTGATAGGTCTCGTGTATGTATACTGGAGTGATAGGTCTAGAGTAAGTATACTGGGTGATAGGTCTAGTGTAAGTATACTGAGGTGATAGGTCTAAAGTATACTGGGTTGATAGGTCTAGTGTAAGTATACTGAGGTGATAGGTCTAAAGTATACTGGGTTGATAGGTCTAGTGTAAGTATACTGAGGTGATAGGTCTAAAGTATACTGGGGTGATAGGTCTAGTGTAAGTATACTGGGGTGATAGGTGTAGTGTAAGTATACTGGAGTGATAGGTCTAAAGTGTAGAACAACTTCAACCAGAACAATGGCTTCTATAACATAGCTGAACTACTTGCCAAGAAACTTCTTCATCGCTATCCCACATAAGAACACAGGAATGGAAGAACACTGCAGAAGGTCTGCTCACAAACTTATCCAATCTCCCTTCCAAGCTACCCAAGATTTTAGACTCTATAACCCCACTCGGTAGATCATCAGATGCAGCATTCTCCACCTGACCTCAACATTCTGAACCTGACTATAAATACTCGCGTACCTTCCACCCCAGGTAGATCTGTTTGTGACTTGAAAAAACCCACTGTGTGGGCGAAACGTTGTCAATAAAGGATCACATTATACTGCATGTGTTTGTTTCCAGGTCTAAAGTGTACTGGGGTGATAGGTCTAGTGTAAGTATACTGGGGTGATAGGTCTAGTGTATGTATACTGGGGTGATAGGTCTATGTATGTGTACTGGGGTGATAGGTCTATATGTATACTGGGGTGATAGGTCTAGTGTATACTGGGGTGATAGGTCTAGTGTATGTATACTGGGGTGATAGGTCTATGTATGTATACTGGGGTGATAGGTCTAGTGTATGTGTACTGGGGTGATAAGTCTAGTGTAAGCATACTGGGGTGATAGGTCCAGTGTATGTATACTGGGGTGATAGGTCTAGTGTATGCATACTGGGGTGATAGGTCTAGTGTATGTATACTGGGGTGATAGGTCTAGTGTATGTATACTGAGGTGATGCTTGTATGTATGCTGCCTTGATGCATTTGGTGTTTGTGTAATGCATAGATTTACCTAGTGTTCGTAGCGTTTATGACTCCGCTGACGTCCCAAGAGCCTCCACAACGAAAGACTTCACAAGGACCTCGACGTACGACGACGTACACCGGGACCAAGAATACATGACAACGTACACCAGGGGTGCTCAAAGTTCCGTGTGGAGACGGCTAGGGGTTTACAAGTCTGAGTATAGGAAAAGACATGGTCTTCGTAATCAGTCCCTCATCCAGGAGTCTATCTTTTGTCAAGGTTGATAGACTTAACACTTCGTCTCCAGGGTCTTGGCACAAGCAACACCACTGTCGTCTGTGCTCTCAGCACTGGAACTCATTCTCATGACCTGGGAGAAGAGCTGAAGCTATGTACCAGCAACATGTCAGATGATACCTGGAATCATCGGTTATTAAATTAACCAATACTGCCAAACAGAAGATAATTTTTATCTATTCACGTAACGCATATTGTACAAAAATATAGCGAGGCTACTGTGAGCAAGTAGGCCTCCTGGAGTAGGCTAATCCACGCTCGAGCAGCCTTACACTTAGTGACACTCTGCAGTGGATACTATTTCCTCTCGCATCTGCTGTGGATTTAAAAAAAAAAGCCTAGTGATGCGTGAAACATTGTAATAATAGTCCTCTGGATTCGTCATTATCACCAAGTAGATCTATCAACTTAGCTCAGTGTAGGCGACGTGCGCAGCTGAACAACAGTGTCCCTAAGACTAGCAAATCCCCGACCAGATCTGTGGTTCTGACAAAGTGGCGAGTAATGTGCTTTTTCTAATTGTGGCCTGACTGTGACTAGTACCACAATCAAGGATCTCTCCACGACTGAACTGTGAAGCTTTGTCGATCTTCTGTATCACTATATGGGGCGTGTGATGACGTTTGTGTGGGAGACAGAACCCAGGTTTTAAACCAGGGGTTCTTAACCGGGATTATTCTTACCCCTTGGGGATATTGGAACCATATAATAAGCGTATGGGACTCGATCTCTGAACAATTAAAAAATTTATTAGATTAGAATAAACTATCAGCTGTTCTATACTTAGCTATCATTATGTAAAACAAATCTATTGTCATATTTTGAAATAATTTTGGTACCTGATAGGACTGGTGATTATTTCGACAGTCTGACAAGAGCGGCATTGGGGATATACTGGGGGTTTGTAAACGTAAAAGAACCCATGTTTTAGAGGATCATATTAACACTCATGTACACCTGACGTATTGTCAGTCTCAATGTCTGTGTCTTACATAGAATTAATCATGATCAATGAAAGGGAGCTGCGGTCAGATTCATCATAAATGAGCAAGCTCTAATCAGTAGATACCAGTCTTGGCAGAAAACTGGGTGTTAGGTAAATTAATAATAGGCCGGCAAAGCACTCTCGTCAGATGGTCTCCTGGGTTGTTTACAAACCCGTGCTGGAGGCACTCCACCTGTCATCCACTCGAATGAATTTTGTGATATATATATATATATATATATATATATATATATATATATATATATATATATATATATATATATATATATATATATATATATATATATATATATATATATATATATATATATGCAAAACAACCACTGTAAAATAAGAGAAATTCCTAGCGCTTTCGTGACTACTCGCATTATCAAGGAACAATAAAAGTAATGCATCAGAGGAAGGAATATAAATGGTCTAGACCACACCTCACTGTCAAATCCCACAACAAAGCAGCACCTGACGTGCGACTCATAAGAAAGGGCACACTGCAGCAGGCCCGCTGGCCTAACTAGACAGGTCCTTCACATAACCCACCAACAAACTATTCTACCCAAGAACTAAGAATTTTAAAATTTATTATTTGTCCAATATATTATTAAATTCTTCCCAAATTCTATTAATTATAAATGGATCTAATTTATATAAACCAAAGGAAATATTCATATTATTGTCAAAACTGTTTTTTATGAAACAAGATTCAATTATATTCCTGTCGACCATGGACTTGCTTGATACTACTTTCTCAACTTTTTGAAAATCAATTGGATGGTTAAAATCTCTCGCATGAATAAATAGAGCATTGGAATCTTGTCCAGTTCTAATGCTATATTTATGTTGTTTTTATCTTAGTTCGAGACTTTTACCAGTTTGACCGTAATAAACTTTATCGCAAATTTTACAAGGAATCTTGGACACATCCGTCAGCATTTTGGGGGGAATTCTTTATCAAAAGTTTTTTTTACTGTATCAAGATTTTTAAATACAACTTTGATATTAAAAGTCTTAAGAAGAGAAGGCATATCAACCAAGTTTTCATGGTAAGGGAGAACCAACACATTTTTAGTTGAATAAGGCTGGGTGTCCCTTTTTGGATTGTAAAAAGTGTTTCTAGCAATTTTAATAGATTTATCAATTACGTTTCTTAGGTATTTCAGATCATTAGCTATTTCATAAATTTTGGATATTTCCTCATCTATGAACTCTGGACTACAAATACGTAAAGCTCTCAAAAACAATAATGAGAAAACAGACAATTTAACTCTGTCTTGATGTGAAGAATAATAGTGGACATAGGAACAGTTATTTGTAGGTTTTCTGTAAATTTTAAATTTGAATTCATTATTACCCTTAATAATTAAAACATCTAGAAAAGGCAATGAGTTATTTTCTTCAAACTCAACAGTAAAGTTTATAGAATGGGCTAAGCTATTTAATTTTCCAAGGAAATGGTGTGTATCTACATTCTTGGGCATAAGACACAAAATATTATCAACATATCAACATAGATTTAGTTGATAAATTAAGCTCCTTGACTGACTTAATGATTTTAACATGGTTAGTTTTGATGTTACTTCCTTGTTTACGAAAGTTCCTGTTGATGATTTATTAAGTTTCTTATCTGAAGAACTCGTTAATTATGATTTACCATTGCCAGTTCCTGCTATCATTAAACTTATTAAACTTTGCATTCTTGATGCAAAATTTGTATTTAATGATAAGTTTTACACTCGGAAGTTTAGTATGGCAATGGGAAATCCTCTTTCACCTGTTCTTAGTAACCTATACATGGATTTTTTTGAAACAAGGCTGCTTAACACAATCCTCCCTAATAGAGCTAAATGGTTCAGATATGTTGATGATATTTTGTGTCTTATGCCCAAAAATGTAGGTATACACCATACATTGGACAAATAATAAATTTTAAAATTCTTAGTTCTTGGGTAGAATATTTTGTTCGTGGGTTATGTGAAGGACCTGTCTAGTTGGGCCAGCAGGCCTGCTGTAGTGTTCCCTTTCTTACGAGTCGCACGTAAGGCGTTGCTTTGTTGTGGGATGTGATAGTGACGTGTGGTCTAGACCCTTTATATGCCTTCCTCTGATGCATTACTTTTATTGTTCCTTGATAATGTGAGTTGTCACGAAAGCGCTTGGAATTTCTCTATTCTTTCACAGTGGCTGTTTTGCATATTCTGAAATCACCTGTTTACTCTGATCTTATTGCATATATATATATATATATATATATATATATATATATATATATATATATATATATATATATCCTCCATGGGGAAGTGGAACAGAATTCTTCCTCCGTAAGCCATGCGTGTTGTAAGAGGCGACTAAAATGCCGGGAGCAAGGGGCTAGTAACCTCTTCTCCTGTATATATTACTAAATTTAAAAAGAGAAACTTTAGTTTTTTCTTTTGGGCCACCCCACCTCAGTGGGATACGGCTGGTACGTTGAAAGAAAGAAGAAATATATATATATATATATATATATATATATATATATATATATATTTATATATATTATATATTATATATATATATATATATATATATAACACTATTTGATTAAAAGCGAAACATTAGACTTATAGAACCACTGGTGAGTGAAACATTGCCAGTAATACATCTTGTGTTATACCGATTTAAAAAAAAAAAAGTCTGAGGGTGGGTTTTAATGTCAGTTGGTCTTAATTAGATTTGTATTTTCTTAATTAGGTCTCTGAGGTTGTCTCTGCAGTTAATTACATAAATTGCTCAAACATAATTAAGTTCTTACCTTGCTGGAGGTAATTTGTGTAAGTATGTGTCAGGAAATGTCTCTCTTGTGTGTGTGGAGGAAACTGCTACTTGTTGCTCACAGTGAGAAAGATCAGACAGTGTTTCGTTCTGTGTAGAGCTTGATCTAGTCGGTGGCATGGCTCTATAGAGGGCGAAACGTTTTCAGGAGATAAAGCTTGTTCTGCTCTCTGTCTCTTAAGATAAAGAAGAGTGGCTATATCAGGTTCAGGGAAGAGTTAAGCTCTCAAGTTTAAATGATAGGATGTTGCGGGGATGTGATGCTGCGGGGATGGGATGCTGCGGAGATGGGATGTTGAGGGGATGGGATGCTGCGGGGACAGGATGCTGCGGAGATGGGATGTTGAGGGGATGGGATGCTGCGGAGAGTGAAAATTAAACAGGTTGCATGGATATGCATAGATTGAGTTGCATAGGATGTTGCATATGCCGAGATAGGATGTTCCATTTGCTGAGACAATGTTGCATTGGATGTTGCAGAGATGAATTCTGTAAAAGTTATAACCAGGCTGAGAGAGATACAATGTTGTAACAAGCATAAACATGAAAGTGAGTTGAGAGAGAAATGAGGGGAGAGAGGGGAGTCGATGATGGGTGAGGGAAGGAAGTGACGTGA
>NC_091342.1:24160504-24170504 GCF_038502225.1 Cherax quadricarinatus | reverse complement strand
AGTACACAACCCTCAACACAGTCCTCAACACTAGTACACAACCCTCAACACAGTCCTCACCACCAGTACACAACCCTCAACACAGTCCTCACCACCAGTACACAACCCTCAACACAGTCCTCACCACCAGTACACAACCCTCAACACAGTCCTCACCACCAGTACACAACCCTCAACACAGTCCTCACCACCAGTACACAACCCTCAACACAGTCCTCACCACCAGTACACAACCCTCAACACAGTCCTCACCACCAGTACACAACCCTCAACACAGTCCTCACCACCAGTACACAACCCTCAACACAGTCCTCACCACCAGTACACAACCCTCAACACAGTCCTCACCACCAGTACACAACCCTCAACACAGTCCTCACCACCAGTACGCAACCCTCAACACAGTCCTCACCACCAGTACGCAACCCTCAACACAGTCCTCACCACCAGTACACAACCCTCAACACAGTCCTCACCACCAGTACACAACCCTCAACATAGTCCTCACCACCAGTACACAACCCTCAACACAGTCCTCACCACCAGTACACAACCCTCAACACAGTCCTCACCACCAGTACACAACCCTCAACACAGTCCTCACCACCAGTACACAACCCTCAACATAGTCCTCACCACCAGTACACAACCCTCAACATAGTCCTCACCACCAGTAGACAACCCTCAACATAGTCCTCACCACCAGTACACAACCCTCAACATAGTCCTCACCACCAGTACCCAACCCTCAACATAGTCCTCACCACCAGTACACAACCCTCAACATAGGCCTCACCACCAGTACACAACCCTCAACATAGGCCTAACTATAAGCTTTACTTTTTTCATCTCAAAAACAAAGTAGTGTGTCAACCCGAAGCTCATTTGCATATTTTGCAAAGTTCTCCTGTGATGTGGCAATGTTTGTCCCAGGGAGCAGCAGGCGGCACCCTGTGTGTTCCAGGGAGCAGCAGGCGGCACCCTGGGTGTTCCAGGGAGCAGCAGGCGGCACCCTGGGTGTTCCAGGGAGCAGCAGGCGGCACCCTGGGTGTTCCAGGGAGCAGCAGGCGGCACCCTGGGTGTTCCAGGGAGCAGCAGGCGGCACCTTGGGTGTTCCAGGGAGCAGCAGGCGGCACCCTGGGTGTTCCAGGGAGCAGCAGGCGGCACCCTGGGTGTTCCAGGGAGCAGCAGGCGGCACCCTGGGTGTTCCAGGGAGCAGCAGGCGGCACCCTGGGTGTTCCAGGGAGCAGCAGGCGGCACCCTGGGTGTTCCAGGGAGCAGCAGGCTGCACCCTGGGTGTTCCAGGGAGCAGCAGCCGGCACCCTGGGTGTTCCAGGGAGCAGCAGGCGGCACCCTGGGTGTTCCAGGGAGCAGCAGGCGGCACCCTGGGTGTTCCAGGGAGCAGCAGGCGGCACCCTGGGTGTTCCAGGGAGCAGCAGGCGGCACCCTGGGTGTTCCAGGGAGCAGCAGGCGGCACCCTGGGTGTTCCAGGGAGCAGCAGGCGGCACCCTGGGTGTTCCAGGGAGCAGCAGGCGGCACCCTGGGTGTTCCAGGGAGCAGCAGGCGGCACCCTGGGTGTTCCAGGGAGCAGCAGGCGGCACCCTGGGTGTTCCAGGGAGCAGCAGGCTGCACCCTGGGTGTTCCAGGGAGCAGCAGGCTGCACCCTGGGTGTTCCAGGGAGCAGCAGGCGGCACCCTGGGTGTTCCAGGGAGCAGCAGGCGGCACCCTGGGTGTTCCAGGGAGCAGCAGGCTGCACCCTGGGTGTTCCAGGGAGCAGCAGGCGGCACCCTGGGTGTCCCAGGGAGCAGCAGGCGGCACCCTGGGTGTCCCAGGGAGCAGCAGGTGGCACCCTGGGTGTCCCAGGGAGCAGCAGGCGGCACCCGGGGTGTTCCAGGGAGCAGCAGGCGGCACCCTGGGTGTTCCAGGGAGCAGCAGGCGGCACCCTGGGTGTTCCAGGGAGCAGCAGGCGGCACCCTGGGTGTTCCAGGGAGCAGCAGGCGGCACCCTGGGTGTTCCAGGGACCAGCAGCGGCACCCTGGGTGTTCCAGGGAGCAGCAGGCGGCACCTTGGGACCGTGGGAGGTACCGAGCGTGGGAGGTACTGAAGGACCACCACAGCTATTTAGAGACAATTTAACAAGGCAGAGATGAATATGAAGATTCCTAGACAACGAGAGAGTCCTAGACAACGAGAGAGTCCTAGACAACGATTGAGTCCTAGACAACGATTGAGTCCTAGACAACGAGAGAGTCCTAGACAACGAGAGAGTCCTGGACAACGAGAGAGTCCTGGACAACGAGAGAGTCCTGGACAACGAGAGAGTCCTGGACAACGAGAGAGTCCTGGACAACGAGAGAGTCCTGGACAACGAGAGAGTCCTAGACAACGAGAGTGTCCTAGACAACGAGAGAGTCCTAGACAACGAGAGAGTCCTAGACAACGAGAGAGTCCTAGACAACGAGAGAGTCCTAGACAACGAGAGTCCTAGACAACGAGAGAGTCCTAGACAACGAGAGAGTCCTAGACAACGAGAGAGTCCTAGACAACGAGAGAGTTCTGGATAACGAGAGAGTCCTAGATAACGAGAGAGTCCTGGATAACGAGAGAGTCCTAGATAACGGTCGAGACCGAGAGGGAGATATCGGCTAGATTACCTAAATTGTTGTTGAAGGAAGATAACTTTGAAACCAATCAGTTGTTTAAGTTCATGGTAGCACCAACACCTGTGTGAGGCAGGTGTTGATGGTAGCACCAACACCTGTGTGAGGCAGGTGTTGATGGTGGCACCAACACATCTGTGAGGCAGGTGTTGATGGTAGCACCAGCACCTGTGTGAGGCAGGTGTTGATGGTAGTACAAGCACCTGTGTGAGGCAGGTGATGGTAGCACCAACACCTGTGTGGGGGCAATTGTTGATGGTAGCACCAACACCTGTGTGGGGCAATTGTTGATGGTAGCATCAACACCTGTGTGAGGCAGGTGTTGATGGTAGCACCAACACCTGTGTGAGGCAGGTGTTGATGGTAGCACCAACACCTGTGTGAGGCATGGGTTAATGGTAGCACCAACATCTGTGAGGCAGGTGTTGATGGTAGCTCCAGCATCTGTGAGGCAGGTGTTGATGGTAGCACCAACACCTGTGAGGCAGGTGTTGATGGTAGCACCAACACCTGTGTGAAGCTGGTGTTGATGGTAGCACCAACACCTGTGTGAGGCAGGTGTTGATGGTAGCACCAACTCCTGTGTGAGACAGGTGTTGATGGTAGCACCAACACCTGTGTGAGGCAGGTGTTGATGGTAGCACCATCATCTGTGAGGCAGGTGTTGATGGTAGCACCAACACCTGTGAGGCAGGTGTTGATGGTAGCATCGACACCTGTGTGGGGCAGGTGTTAATGGTAGCACCAACACCTGTGTGGGGCAGGTGTTGATGGTACCACCAACACCTGTGTGAGGCAGGTGTTGATGGTAGCACCAACACCTGTATGAGGCAGGTGATGGTAGCACCAACACCTGTGTAAGGCAGGTGTTGATGGTAGCACCAACACCTGTGTGAGGCATGGGTTAATGGTAGCACCAACATCTGTGAGGCAGGTGTTGATGGTAGCTCCAACATCTGTGAGGCAGGTGTTGATGGTAGCAGCAACACCTGTGTGAAGCTGGTGTTGATGGTAGCAGCAACACCTGTGTGAGGCATGGGTTAATGGTAGCACCAACATCTGTGAGGCAGGTGTTGATGGTAGCACCAACATCTGTGAGACAGGTGTTCGTGGTAGCATCAACACCTGTGAGGCAGGTGTTCGTGGTAGCATCAACACCTTTGTGGGGCAGGTGTTGGTGGTAGCACCAACACCTGTGTGGGGCAGGTGTTGATGGTAGCACCAACACCTGTGTGAGGCAGGTGTTGATGGTAGCACCAACACCTGTGTGAAGCTGGTGTTGATGGTAGCACCAACACTTGTGTGAGGCAGGTGTGCACCACCACCTTTGTGAGGTAGGTGTGCACCACCACCTTTGTGAGGCAGGTGTGCACCACCACCTTTGTGAGGCAGGTGTGCACCACCACCTTTGTGAGGCAGGTGTGCACCACCTTTGTGAGGCAGGTGTGCACCACCACATTTGTGAGGCAGGTATGCACCACCACCTTTGTGAGGCAGGTGTGCACCACCACCTTTGTGAGGCAGGTGTGCACCACCACCTGTGTGAGGCAGGTGTGCACCACCACCTGTGTGAGGCAGGTGTGCACCACCACCTGTGTGAGGCAGGTGTGCACCACCACCTGTGTGAGGCAGGTGTGCACCACCACCTGTGTGAGGCAGGTGTGCACCACCACCTGTGTGAGGCAGGTGTGCACCACCACCTGTGTGAGGCAGGTGTGCACCACCACCTGTGTGAGGCAGGTGTGCACCACCACCTGTGTGAGGCAGGTGTGCACCACCACCTGTGTGAGGCAGGTGTGCACCACCACCTGTGTGAGGCAGGTGTGCACCACCACCTGTGTGAGGCAGGTGTGCGCCACCACCTGTGTGAGGCAGGTGTGCACCACCACCTGTGTGAGGCAGGTGTGCACCACCACCTGTGTGAGGCAGGTGTGCACCACCACCTGTGTGAGGCAGGTGTGCACCACCACCTGTGTGAGGCAGGTGTGCACCACCACCTGTGTGAGGCAGGTGTGCACCACCACCTGTGTGAGGCAGGTGTGCACCACCACCTGTGTGAGGCGCGTGTGCACCACCACCTGTGTGAGGCGCGTGTGCACCACCACCTGTGTGAGGCGCGTGTGCACCACCACCTGTGTGAGGCACGTGTGCCCCACCACCTGTGGGAGGCAGATGTTGGTCTTGCTAGTATAAACACCACCAGTGCTGGCACCAGGGACCAGAAACGCACGCACGTACGCGAGTACATCACCTGAGGCGCAACAAACTATCGTTACACATCGGGAAAACGGAAGCCATACTCTTTGGCACGATACATAAACTGAGAAGGGTAAATAATTTTAATGTCCAGTGAAACGGGGAACCCATCACTTCAGTTTCCTCAGTAAAATATCTGGGAATCCCCTCTGACCTAAGCATGTCAGGAGAATTGATAGCGAATGCGAGACTGAAGTTCCTGTACAGACAAGCACAGTGTCTACCTACTGAGGCTCGCAGGACCCTATGTCTAGCACTTATACAATGTCATATGAACTACGCTTGCTCTTCATGGTACTCTAACTTGAAATAAAAACTGAATGATAGACTGGAAATCACCCAGAACAAAGTGGTAAGATTCATCCTGGACCTGGGTCCAAGAGAACATGTAGGCCAGGATGAATCACAGTAATTGGATATGCTGAATGTTGAAGACGGTAAAACAACTGAAGTTAAGTTAATTTATAAAATTACTCAGTGTCCAGAATATCTTGCTGCCAATTTTGTCAAGGCTGGAAACCAAAGCAGTCACAGTACTAGGGGGAGAGAGCACAACTTTGTAGTACCCACAGTCGGTGGCCAGGCTTCAAACACCTTTTACTGTACAACAATAAAGGAATGAAACAGACTACCTGCGCATGTCAAAACCAGTCAGAGCATGAGCCAGTTCAAGAAGAGAGACAAAATGTGCCTGATGAATATGGGGACAAAAAGGGAAGAGAATGATTTTTTTTACCTAACACACGTGTAAATATAAATAACTCATTTTACCTTATTCCTAGTATCTCCCTTTACAGCATAATAGTAAGATATTATCTCCTTTATAGTATAATAAGAACCCCTGTGGAAATAAGCCACTGACTTTTTTGGGTTATCCTAGGTTCTCTGTACACATGCTGCTATGTATGATGATCTATAACTGTATTTATGTATACCTAAATAAACTTAGTTACACATCATCCAAATAACTGCTGCAGCATATGGGTGCCTGGCAAACCTAAGAATGACAGTGAGACTCCTTCGGAGTCATTCATGACACTGTACACCGCGTACGTCAAGCCCATATTGAAGTACGCAGCACCAGAACCCACATCTGGCCAAACACATTGATATTAAAGAAAGTGCAAAGGTTTGCAACAAGACTAGTCCCAGAGCTGAAGGGCATGTCCCACGAGAAGAGGTTAAGGGAACTCAACCTGATGACACTGGAGGACAGGAGGGATAGGGGGGCACATAACATACAAAATACTGAGAGGAACTGAAAAGGTGGATAGGGAGAGGATGTTTCAGGGCTGGGACACAGCAACAAGAGGACACAACTGGAAGTCGAAAACTCAGATGAGCCACAGAGATGTTAGGAAAATATTTCTTCAGCCTTAGAGTTGTCAGAAAGTGGAACAATTTGGAGAGTGATGTAGTAGAGGCAGGATCCATGCATAGCTTTACTAAGAGGTACGATAAGGCTCTTGGAGCCGGGAGTGTGCGGACTTAGTAGCGACCAATGAAGTGGTGGGGTCAGAAGCTGTGAATCGACCCCTGCAACCGCATATAGGCGAGTACGTACACACACACACACACACACACACACACACACACACACACACACACACACACACACACACACACACACACACACACACACACACACACACACACCAATGTGTCTGTCTCTCTCTCTCTCTCTCTCTCTCTCTCTCTCTCTCTCTCTCTCTCTCTCTCTCTCTCTCTCCCCGTCTCTCTTACACAGGGTTTGACAAGGCTAGGTTAAGGATCCCTAGCTTTATTGACAAGCTATTTACAGGGTAAGGATTCCTAACTTTATTGACAAGCTAAGAGCTGTTACCTACATCAGCTAATTTGAAAGCATTTTTATTGTTATGAAACATACAAGTAGGGAACAGGATGAAGTTGGAGCCATCTGTGGGCCAGCATTTTCATCTGATCAACTGACTTTATCTCGTTGACATCATAATGCTGTACGAATGTGTTCCAGACTCGAGTCATCCTGGGGATAAATGATCTCAGATGAAGTAATGTTCTGGAGAAGGGTATAGCTAGAGTGAAGTTGCTGCTTTCTGCCCGTCTTGTGGTATAGAAGCTTGCTTCACGTTGTCCTCGAAGTGGATCCAAGTGTGATACTTTGACAATATTGGCCTTGTACATAACAGTAAGGCCACCCACATCCCTCCTGTGTTGAAGGCTCTGCTGATATGACAGATCTATCCAGGATGGGTCCAGACAAGAGACGAGACATCTTGCTTTGTTCTCTACTCTGTCAAGCAGTCGCAGATGAGGGGAGGGAGGCAAACCAAGAAAGTGGAGCATAGCCAAGGTGTGAGCGTACTTGTGCTTTATACAGAATCTTGCAACCCCTACTATCAAGCAGATTCGAGATACGGCGAAGTGCTGTAAGCTTCCTGGCTACCTGGTTTGCAAGATTTACAACGTGGTTCTTCATGGTCAATTTGGAGTCAAATTTCACCCCGAGGATATCAACTTCTTCCCCAGGTACTAACACTCCCTTCTCTCTCCAGATGTCTTAGTTTCTCTCCCTCTTCCTCCTCCCTCTTATATCCCGTGTTGCTGTCACTCCTCTTTTCCTTCCTTTGCTTTTCTCCTTTTTCCACCTGCCTCTCATCTCTCTCTACCTACGCCTTCCTCTCCCTGCCTCTGCCTTCCTCTCCCTGCCTCTGCCTTCCTCTCCCTGCCTCTGCCTTCCTCTCCCTGCCTCTGCCTTCCTCTCCCTGCCTCTGCCTTCCTCTCCCTGCCTCTGCCTTCCTCTCCCTGCCTCCCTTCCCCTCTGCCTTCCTCTCCCTGCCTCTGCCTTCCTCTCCCTGCCTCTGCCTTCCTCTCCCTGCCTCCCTTCCCCTCCACCACATATCGATACACGAGTCTATAAGCAATTAGTTTCAGTAGTTCACTATCATCTACTGGCAGACGTGAGCTGGTCAATACTCTCTTGCCCATCCTGTTAAGTCTCTCTCTCTCTCTCTCTCTCTCTCTCTCTCTCTCTCTCTCTCTCTCTCTCTCTCTCTCTCTCTCTCTCTCATTGATGGTGTCTCGCTAATTAACCACCCCTATCACCACCATCCACCACCTCCACTATCACCACCCCTATCACCCCTACCCACCACCTCCACCCCTACCCACCACCTCCACTATCACCAACACTACCAGCGATACCAAGTCTGCTGCTAATAGAATCATTAATGCTTTCCAACACACCAAATCGAAATACTCTGACTATAACACCCATAGTAACAGTGACACAAAGTAACACCTAAACAATCACACCTACACACAATCTCTCTCTCTCTCTCTCTCTCTCTCTCTCTCTCTCTCTCTCTCTCTCTCTCTCTCTCTCTCTCTCTCTCTCTCTCTCGCTCTCTCGCTCTCGCTCGCGCGCGCGCGCAGACAACACAGTAAAACAATACTAGTAGGATCACTCACAGTAGCACACACAACAGTAACATCTAAGTAAAACACAGTAACACTGTGAATAGGTAACATTTGATTCTGGTGAAGGTCTCTTGGCTGAATGATTTCGTGTCACTCTCCCCTTCCTCGGATTACACGTAATTACCTCATAAGCCCCCTATGGGCTTAGCGCTCCCCATGACAATAAAGTAACCACAGTAACAAAATAATAGCAGCACGAGCAGCACGTACAGATGCTGCTGCTGCTTTTCCGCCTCCCTTCCTCCTGCCGTTTCTTAGGCTCTGCGTACGGAGGTTAGTCTACATCAGTCCTTGCTACTAAAATCCCTCGTTCTTTAATTATGCCACAAAAAAATATAGATTTTCGGTTCTTAAATAAGAGGAGCCTACACTGGGGCAACATTTCCCAATAAAAGTCACAGAAAGAGGTAACATTTCTCAGTAAAAATCAGGAGGAGCCTACACTGGGGTAACATTTCTCAGTAAAAGTCACAGAAGGAGCCTACAATGGGGTAACATTCTCATTGAAAGCTTGTTCAAATCTGCTACCCCAGCCTGTACTCTGAACAGTGTATCACTGTAGCTATGACAGTAGGCTGTCACTGTTGTTGTGACATAAGGCTCACTGTTTGTATGATAAACGGTTCACGGTATAGTCTTAAACAGTGATCAGCCGACTTAAACCTTCTTATGATGTGTGTCCCGTTTTTTGTTTACCAAGGTTACGTAGAGAGGCGTGCATCTTTGTGTATATACTCAGATGTGTATATACACCGAGAGGTGTGTATTTCTCTGCGTTTATGTACAAAGGTATGTGACTCTCACTGTACTACGCTCAGATTTCATTTTAAACCACATTTTAAAGGCATTAAATTATCTATGGTGGTGAGGTCTATAGGCTGTATGCCAAATGTACCAACCTAATACACCTTAATGCAACATCCACATTAATATACCATCCTAATACACCTTAATACACTAGTCTAATACACCAACCACATTAATACCAACCACCCAACGTGGTATCTATACTGATCCACAATGGTAGAAATATATCCTAATTATATAGCTTCGTAAGGTGTGTGCATCAAACACACTCCACTTGACTCTCTCTTTCCCCCCTCTCTCTCTCTCTCTCTTTCCCTCTTTTTTTTTTTTTTTTTTTTACACAGGGTTTGACAGGTTAAGGATCCCTAGCTTTATTGACAGCTATTTACAGGTTAAGGATTCCTAACTTTATTGGCAAGCTAAGAGCTGTTACCTACATCAGCTCATTTGAAAGCATTTTTAGTGTTATGAGACATACAAGTAGGGAACAGGAAGAAGTTGGAGCCATCTGTGGGCCAGCGTTTTCATTTGATCAACTGACTTTATCTCGTTGACATCATTATGCTGTACGAATGTGTTCCATACTCGAGTCATCCTGGGTATGTATGATCTCAGATGGAGTGATGTTCTGGAGAAGGGTACAGCCAGAGTGAAGTTGCTGCTTTCTGCCCATCTTGTGGCATAAAAGCTTGTTTCACGCTGTCCTCGAAGTGGATCCAAGTGTGGTATTTTGACAATATTGGCCTTGTACATAACAGTAAGGCCACCCACATCCCTCCTATGTTGAAGGCTCTGCTGAAATGACAGATCTATCCAGG
>NC_091342.1:24110504-24155504 GCF_038502225.1 Cherax quadricarinatus | reverse complement strand
TAAGAAATTACAGATAAGGGGCCCATTAAGCCATTTTGGTGGTGAAAACTTGGGTCTTTGAGATTGCCTAAGGTAATTTCCCGAGCTCCTTGAAAAGTTTGCAACAGCTTAAAGCAGTTAGGTGAGTCAAGCCATCCAGGGGGGGGGGCGCAACCCCCGAGTAATTTGAGAAAAATCCAGACAGTCGGCACCCCCGGGCCATTTTGGTTGTGCTGGGGTCATTTTGCAGTAGTTGTGAACTCCCCCGAGGCGGAAGTAAACTCCTGGAACCCCTGGAGGAGGTAGTTGTGGGAGAGGGTGCAGTTGGGAGCGACTACAAGACCATCCTGGGTAATTGGCCACACTTGAGGTTGTTGGAGCCGCTTAGTGTCTTGGAACACTCTGACAGAGGCTGAGGTGTATTGATACTACGTTAGGCAGACTGACTGTACCTTTCCCTGCCTCCCCTCCCCCACTTTTCTCTAAGGGAGCATGCTAAGGGGCATGTCCTACGAGAAGAGGTTGAGGGAAATCGACCTGACAACACCGGAGGACAGGAGGGATAGGGGTGATATGATAACGACATAAAATGCTGAGAAGAATCGACAAGGTGGACAGAGACAGGAACTTCCAGAGAAGGGACACAGCAACAAGAGGTCACAATTGGATGTTCATGACTCAGCTGAGTCACAGGGATGTTAGGAAGTACTTCTTCAGTCATAGAATTGTCACGAAGTGGAAAAGTCTGGAAAGTGAGATGGTAGAGGCAGGATCCATACATAACGTGAATAAGAGATATGATAAAACTCACGGAGCAGGGAGAGTGATCTAGCAGCGACTAGTGAAGAGGCCGGGCCAGAAGCTATGAGTCGACCCCTGAAACCAGAATTAAGGGAGTGTACACACACATTTTCTCTCTCTCTCTCTCCCTCCCTCCCTCCCTCCCTCCCTCCCCAGACCTTTATGAATGACAAGTGTTAGGTCAATCGCCGGCCCCCAGCATGAAGCCGACACTAGGTTAAGCAGCTGAAGATGCTTCAAATGGTGACACTACCAGATATATAAATGAGAGTGCTGAGGAGGGGTTCTTGAGATGGTTTAAGCATTTAAAAAAGGCTTGAATAGGATGACAGGGTATTTCAATCTGGGAATATAAAGCTGAGGGAGGGGATAAAGGAGGTTTTGAGTTCTAGGGTCTTAAGCATCCAGCAGGCTTGTGTAAGTGGAGTGAGTGAAGACAAGCTGATTTTATGGCTTGACGTGCTGTTGGAGTAACATTTGTGAAGGGATTCGGGGGAAACTGACTAGCCGGCATTGAGTCCTGGAGGTGGAAAGAACAATGCCTACAGTTCAAAGGCTTCTTTGAATTCTGTCTGCACACCTGCTTACCTGGAGTTTACCTGGAGAGAGTTCCGGGGGTCAACGCCCCCGCGGCCCGGTCTGTGACCAGGCCTCTTAGGTCAGTGTCCCAGGATGCGACCCACACCAGTCGACTAACACCCAGGTACCCATTTTACTGATGGGGAACATAGACAACAGGTGGAAAGAAACACGTCCAATGTTTCTACTCTGGCTGGGAATCGAACCCAGGCCCTCACCGTGTGAAGCGAGAGCGTTAACCACCAGGCCACCAGAGCCCTCCAGAGACAGTTTTTGAATGAATGATGATGAATGTTTCTTTTTCTGGGTCATCCTACCTGTGTGTGTACACTCACCTAATTGTACTCACCTAATTGTGGACTCAGCTCCTGGCCCCGCCTCTTCACTGATCCCTACTAGGTCCTCTCCCTCTCTGCTTCCTGAGCTTTGTCATACCTCTGCTTAAAACTATGTATGGTTCCTGCCTCCACTACTTCACTTGCTAGGCTATTACACTTCCTGACGACTCTGACTGAAGAAGTACTTCCTAACATCCCTGTGACTCGTCTGAGTCTTCAGCTTCCAGTTGTGACCCCTTGTTTGTGTCCCCTCTGTGTGTGTGTGTGTGTGTGTGTGTGTGTGTGTGGCCCCGAGATTGACATGTCTACTGCACTATAGCTTCGGCTACAGGGCTTCTAATAGGGAAGATTAGGATACAGAATTTATTGTAGCCGAAGTGGTAGAGCGCTGGACCTGTTAATCTCGGAACTACACTTCATCTTTGTTGTTATATATATATATATATATATATATATATATATATATATATATATATATATATATATATATATATATATATATATATATATATATATTATATAATATTAGGTACAAATGTATGATCATCGTATACATAAATATGGATACATACACGGTGCGCATTTTATGACCCCGAGTAAAAAGCGCTGAAAGGATTATTCCTAAAATTGTCAAGGGGACGTGGATTATGGTGGGAACGTTCATGAGAATCCGCATGGCTGCCGGATTATATACTTTACGGATTATCCGATTACACGAACACCCAGCCACTCTATTTCTGTCTGTTTTTCTGTCTTCTGCGCTCTCCTTCTGCGTTTGCAAGAAAGGATTTAGCTCTGAAAAGCATATACGAATGTTCCAGTATGTTTGTATGGGTCGTTCAGCTGAAGGAAAGGTCGAGGCTCTATCCTCCGTCCTGTAACTAGGCTCTTCGTGTTAATTTCTACAAATACATGAGGAGAGGGACCTTATGACGACTTTAAGGTCCGTTCTGGACCATCCTTAAGTGACAACTTGACAATGATCCAGAATGGACCGAAGCGTTGCCATACATAAGTGCAAGATACGTGTGAACAGCATCGACGAAGCTCTGAAAGTCCATAACAATTAGTGTTGACATTAAAACCGAGACTGAGTCAGTTTCAAGTTCTGGCTTACGTCAGTGGTGCAGGGGTGAGAGTCCCTCACACATGCCTCCTGACAAGGTGGGTGCAGGTGTGCGACGAGTCTGATATAAAGCGAAATTACAGTCTTTTTCACTATGTATTGGGGGATAAAAATGTTGATGGGTATATTTCAAGATGTGCATGTTTATAGAGGGGCTGCAGATATATAAGATAACTTTTTAGTTGTAGCTACAGTGAGATTAAATGTAGATGGAGTACAAAGAGAACCAGTTTCGAATTTAATCTCGACAGGAATCCATTGTAATTTAAATTGCATTTAAGGATGACTTTGAAGTTTGCAAGAGCAATTTCTTAAATCGAAGTTATATTTTTGCGGTAAAAGATGACTTCACGAAGCTCGCCTTATTAAAGTTATGGACGAAGAATCTAGTGGACGAGAACGGAAGTCAGCGAGTTTTCAAAGTAATTATTTCAGTTTAATCGACGTTTGTGTGTAAGATGGGGTTTCCAGCCTTGTTGGAGAAGATATCAAAGTAGCGCCACAAGCACGACAAACAGAGCGATCCTTGTGTACTCGGCCACTCGCAGAATATAACATTTATTGTATGTGAAAAGAACGACCTTTATCCATCTCATGATATTTCCAAACCCATTATTTAATTTACAAAGAGTTGCATTGTGCAGCAGTGAGGTACTATTAACGATAAGTGGAGTATAACTATTTTTTATAAGTGACTTTAATAAGTACAGTTCTCGTCACTGCCATCTACCGGATTGTAACGCAGCTAAATATTTTCCACGTTTGGATAAAACAATGTATTGCATACAGAGACTTTAATGAAATTGTGAGCAGGTAAACTCTGGACGCCCTAGACCACTACACCACCATGGCACCAGACGTTAGGTGGTATAAACCTCGGTAACTGATACCGACAAATTGGTTTAAAAAGACACGTGAGCAAATGCTGGGACATATTCATTAGAAAACGTTCCGGTCCTCGGTGCGCGATCAAGGTCCCAGGACCGAAACGTTTTCTAATATGTCGTGGTGTTTGCTCACGTCTCTCTCAAACCGAGACGTTAGGTGCCCAGAAGAACACGAGACTTGTCTCCACCTAGTGCCGGGCACGTTCAGGGATTAGTAAAAATAGGGACTAATTTCCTTCTCCCGTTTGGGTACCAGTCTCACCAGCAGTACACATATTAGTGCAGCTACGGATACAAGTGGTTATGAAGGCTTTAAACTAACTTGCTTCTGTGGATGCATTGACTGACACACACACACACACACACACACACACACACACAAAAAAAAAAAAAAAAAAAAAAAAAAAAAAAAAAAAAGAGAGAGAACCCAAGAGGGCGGAGACCCAGGGGTCCGGAGGTCGAACCCAGGAGAGAGGAACCTGAGAGGGAAGATTGGGAGTTAGAGCTCAAAAAAATGGAGTGGGGAAGGAAGCTAGCAGAGCTTGGCAGTGAAATGGAGAAGATAGTTGAAGAGAGCAGGAACTGGGGACAAGTCTTAGCAGCAGAGGATAAGATAAAGTGCTTAGAAGAGGAGCTAAAAAACCTGAAACAGGCTAGAGACAAATGGCAGTACAGACATGACATCAGGAGCTTCCATACCAGTCACAGACGAGGGGGCTGTAGAGATTCAGGAAAAGAAGAGCACAGGAAGATCAATGAGAAGCCTGAAGACAATGAAGGAGACATGACATATGCAGAGACTCTAGCAGTCAACTACAGTGGCAGGGAAGGCAGGCCACTGAGTATAGGGGCTACAGCAAGGCCAGGGATTAAAGGCAGGAACGTTTTTGATGGAACTAAAACACCTCAGAGGATGCAGAGAGAGACTCAGTGGGAGGAGAAGAGAGAGAGGTCAGTGTTTGTCTACGGGCTCCAAGAAGTCGAAGGGAAAACCTATGATGAAAGAAACCAAGGGGAGAAGAACGCGATCGAAGGTATCATGAAAGTAATAGGCGAGGGAGACATGACCCAGGTGGTAAATTTTCGAAGAATTGGGTGGTTTGCAAGGAAACGGCCTGCAGGAGAAAGCACGACTGAGGGAAAAACCAGAATACCGGAGAGTGTACCTAGATCACGACAGAACACAGGAGGAAAGGACGATACTGAGAGAGAGGGTACAAAGATGGAAGGAGGAATGGGATGCATTGATGAAGATGAGCAGAACCCAGACTAGGTGGAAGGACAAATACACCCTACAGAGACACCCGCAGAAGGACTCCAACCACAACAACCCCAACGCAACTGAACAATCACAACCAAAACCCGCACATTGTTCCCTCTGCCCCCCACCCCCCACATCACAAACCCCACCCCTACAGCAGCTCCCTACGGGCACTCTGCCCACACTCCCCCCATCACAAACCTCACCCACTCCTCAAACCCCCATAGGCCCCCTCCAGGGCTCCCACTCCCCCAACCCCAATATTCTCCCAGGTCCACCGTGATAGATAAGCTGAAGGTGTGGTACACGAATGCAGATGGAATAGAAAACAATTACAAGGAGTGGCATGAAAGAATCAACGAGCAGTCACCAGACATCATAGCAGTCACAGAAACAAAACTCACTGAGACAATAACAGACGCAGTCGTCCCACCCGGATACCAAATCCTGAGGAAAGACAGAAGTAGCAGAGGGGAAGGAGGGGTTGCACTACTTATAAAAAGCCGATGGGGTCTCGAGGAAATGGAAGACATGGATGGGATTGGAGAAAGGGACTACATAGTAGGCACAGTTCAATCTGGGGAACATAAGGTAGTCACTGCAGTGATGTATAACCCACCACAGAACTGCAGGAGGCCAAGAGAGGAATATGAAGAGAACAACAGAGCGATGGTGGACACACTGGCTGAGGTGGCACGAAGAGCTCAATCGTGCAGAGTAAAGTTACTGGTTATGGGTGATTTCAACCACAGGGAGATTGATTGGGAAAACCTGGAGCCTCATGGGGGTCCCGAAACATGGAGAGCCAGGATGATGGATGTGATTCTGGAAAACCTCATGCATCAACACGTCAGGGATACTACCAGAGAGAGAGGGGAGGATGAACCAGCAAGACTGGACCTTGTGTTCACCCTCAGTAGTTCAGACATTGAAGACATCACATATGAGAGGCCCCTTGGAGCTAGTAATCACGTAGTCCTGAGTTTTGATTACATAGTAGAGTTACAAGTGGAGAGGGTAACAGGAGTTGAATGGGAAAAGCCAAACTATGAAAGGGGGGACTACACAAGTATAAGGAACTTCCTGCGGGAGGTTCAGTGGGACAGAGAACTGGTAGGAAAGTCAGTAAATGAAATGATGGAATATGTAACAACAAAGGAAAGGTTTGTTCCCAAGGGCAACAGAAACAATGGGAAGACCAAAGCGAGCCCTTGGTTTACCCGAAGGTGCAGGGAGGCAAAAACTAAGTGCATTAGACAATGGAAGAGGTACAGAAGGCAAAGGACCCAGGAAAACAAGATCAGTCGAAGAGCCAGAAACAAATATGCACAAATAAGGAGGGAGGCCCAGCGACAGTACGAAAACGACATAGCATCGCAAGTCAAGTCTGGCCCGAAACTGCTGTTTAGCCACATCAGGAGAAAGACAACAGTCAAAGACCAGGTGATCAGGCTGAGGAAAGTAGGTGGGGAACTCGCAAGAAATGATCAAGAGGTATGCGAGGTGCTCAACTCAAGATTTAAGGAAGTATTCACAGTGGAGACAGGAAGGACTCTGGGAAGACAGGACAGAGGGGGACACCAACAGGGAATACACCAACAGGTGCTGGATGACATACACACAACTGAGGAGGAGGTGAAGAAGCTGCTAAGTGACCTTGATACCTCAAAGGCAATGGGACTGGACAACATCTCCCCGTGAGTCCTCAGAGAGAGAGCAGAAATACTGTGCGTGCCATTAACCACAATCTTCAACACATCCCTTGAAACTGGGCAACTACCCGAGGTATGGAAGACGGCAAATGTAGTCCCCGATATTTAAAAAAGGAGACAGAAAAGAGGCACTAAATTACGGACCAGTGTCACTGACGTGTATAGTATGCAAAGTCATGGAGAAGATTATCAGGAGGAGAGTGGTGGAGCACCTGGAATGGAACAAGATTATAAACGACAACCAGCACGGATTCATGGAAGGCAAATCCTGTGTCACAAACCTTCTGGAGTTTTATGACTGTTACAGAAGTAAAACACGAGAGTGGGGTGGGTTGATTGTATTTTATTGGACTGCAAGAAGGCCTTCGACACAGTTCCTAACAAGAGATTAGTGCAGAAACTAGAGGATCAGGTGCGTATAACAGGAAGGGCACTGCAGTGGATCAGAGAATACCTGACAGGGAGGCAACAACGAGTAATGGTACGTGATGAGGTATCACAGTGAGCACCTGTGACGAGCAGGGTCCCACAGAGGTCGGTCCTAGGACCAGTGTTATTTTTGGTATATATGAATGGCATGATGGAAGGGACAGACTCAGAGGTGTCCCTGTTCGCAGATGATGTGAAGTTAATGAGGAGAATTACATCAGACGAGGATCAGGCAGGACTACAAAGAGACCTGGACAGACTGGACACGTGGTCCAGAAACTGGCTTCTTGAATTCAACCCTGCCAAGTGCAAAGTCATGAAGATCGGAGAAGGGTAAAGAAGACCGCAGACAGAGTATAGGCTAGGTGGTCAAAGACGGCAAATTTCGCTCAAAGAGAAAGATCTTGGGGTGACCATAACACCGATCACGTCTCCGTAGGCACACATCAACCAGATAACTGCTGCAGCATATGGGCACCTGGCAAACCTGAGAATAGCGTTCCGACATCTTAGTAAGGAATCGTTCAACGCACTGTACACTGTGTACGTCAGGCCCATACTGGAGTATACAGCACCAGTTTGGAACCCACACCTGGTCAAGCACGTCAAGAAATTAGAGAAAGTACAAAGGTTTGCAACAAGGCTAGTTCCGGAGTTCAGGGGAATGTTGAGGGAAATCGGACTGACGACACTGGAGGACAGGAGGATCAGGGGAGACATGATAACGACATACAAAATACTGCGTGGAATAGATAAGGCGGATAGAGACAGGATATTCCAGAGAGGGGACACAGAAACAAGAGGTCACAATTGGAAGCTGAAGACTCAGGCGAGTCACAGGGATGTTAGGAAGTACTTCTTCAGCAATAGTCATGAAGTGCAATAGCCTAGCAAGTGATGTAGTGGAGGCAGGAACCATACATAGCTTTAAGACGAGGTATGACATGGCTCAGGAAGCAGAGAGAGAGAGAGAGAGAGAGAGAGAGAGAGAGAGAGAGAGAGAGAGAGAGAGAGGACCTAGTAGCGATCAGTGAAGAGGCGGGTCCAGGAGCTGAGTCTCGTCCCGTGCAACCACAATTAGGTGAGTACACACACACCTATACCTATATTAATATGGGGTCGTCTCCCAGGTGTAGGTGTGGGAGACAGCCTAGGAGAAGTAACAGGGAGACAGCCTAGGAGAAGTAACAGGGAGACAGCCTAGGAGAAGTAACAGGAAGGCTTCAGAGAAAAATACGGAAATTTATTCTTTGTAACTGTTAAACATTGTGTGTGTCCCAAACACTCTGCAACGAGCGTAAATCATTTACAAGCATTTGATCTCTGACCAGAGGAGGATTCAAACCTACTCAGGCCAGAGTTGATTTATGAGAGTATCACTCGTAAGGGTTCAGTGCTCTAACCACTGAACCAATCCCCACCACTCAACCAGACCACACCACTCAACCAGACCACACCACTCAACCACACCCCCACCACTCAACCACACCCCCACCACTCAACCACACCCCCACCACTCAACCACACCCCCACCACTCAACCACACCCCCACCACTCAACCACACCCTCACCACTCAACCAGACCACACCACTCAACCAGACCACACCACTCAACCACACCCCCACCACTCAACCAGACCCCACCACTCAACCTCACCCCCCACCACTCAACCAGACCACACCACTCAACCAGACCACACCACTCAACCACACCCCCACCACTCAACCACACCCCCACCACTCAACCACACCCTCACCACTCAACCAGACCACACCACTCAACCACACCCCCACCACTCAACCAGACCACACCACTCAACCACACCCCCACCACTCAACCAGACCACACCACTCAACCTCACCCCCCACCACTCAACCAGACCACACCACTCAACCAGACCACACCACTCAACCAGACCACACCACTCAACCAGACCACACCACTCAACCACACCCCCACCACTCAACCATATCCCCCACCACTCAACCACACCCCCACCACTCAACCACACCCCCACCACTCAACCAGACCACACCACTCAACCACGCCCTCACCACTCAACCAGACCACACCACTCAACCACCCCCTCACCACTCAACCAGACCACACCACTCAACCACACCCCCACCACTCAACCAGACCACACCACTCAACCACACCCCCACCACTCAACCAGACCACACCACTCAACCACACCCCCACCACTCAACCAGACCACACCACTCAACCACACCCTCACCACTCAACCAGACCACACCACTCCACCACCCCCCCACCACTCAACCACACCCCCACCACTCAACCACACCCCCACCACTCAACCACACCCCCACCACTCAACCACACCCCCACCACTCAACCAGACCACACCACTCAACCACACCCTCACCACTCAACCAGACCACACCACTCAACCACACCCTCACCACTCAACCAGACCACACCACTCAACCACACCCCCACCACTCAAACAGACCACACCATTCAACCACACCCCCACCATTCAACCAGACCACACCAGCCACACCCTCACCACTCAACCAGACCGCACCACTCAACCACACCCCCACCATTCACCCAGACCACACCTCTCAACCACACCCCACCACTGAACCACACCCCACCACTCAACCACACCCCACCACTCAACCACACTCCCCACCACTTAACCAGACCACCCATACACCACTCAGCCACACCCCCTCCACTCAACTACACCCCTCAACCAGACAACACCTCTCGACTAGACTACACCTCTCAACCACACCCCCACCATTCACCCAGACCACACCACTAAGCCACACCCTCACCACTCAACCATACTCCCCACCACTCAACCATACTCCCCACCACTCAACCATACTCCCCACCACTCAACCATACTCCCCAACACTCAACCATACTCCCCAACACTCAACCATACTCCCCACTACTCAACCGTACTCCCCACTACTCAACCATACTCCCCACTACTCAACCATACTCCCCACCACTCAACCATACTCCCCACCACTCAACCATACTCCCCACTACTCAACCATACCCCTCACCTCTCAACCATACTCCCCACTACTCAACCACACGTCCCACCACTCAATCATACTCCCCACTACTCAACCATACCCCTCACCTCTCAACCAGAGCACACTTCTCAACTAGGCCGCACCTCTCAAACACCCCTTCACCACTCATCCACACCTCCACCACTCATCCACCCCCCACCACTCAACCACACCTCCACCATACAACCACCTTCACCACTCAACCAGACCTCGACAAATCTGAGCACCTGTACACTGGAGCATCCGTACACTGCACCCGTACAGTGGAACACCTGTACACTGGAGCACCTGTACAGTGGAGCACCTGTACAGTGGAGCACGTGTACAGTGGAGCACGTGTACAGTGGAGCACGTGTACAGTGGAGCACGTGTACAGTGGAGCACGTGTACAGTGGAGCACGTGTACAGTGGAGCACGTGTACAGTGGAGCACGTGTACAGTGGAGCACGTGTACAGTGGAGCACGTGTACAGTGGAGCACGTGTACAGTGGAGCACGTGTACAGTGGAGCACGTGTACAGTGGAGCACGTGTACAGTGGAGCACGTGTACAGTGGAGCACGTGTACAGTGGAGCACGTGTACAGTGGAGCACGTGTACAGTGGAGCACGTGTACAGTGGAGCACCTGTACAGTGGAGCACCTGTACACTGGAGCACCTGTACACTGGAGCACCTGTACACTGGAGCACTTGTCATAAACACTTTATTTCATTTTAACTATAAAAATATATGAAAATTAAGAGTATAAATATTATAGAGAATTATACAACTTGGTGTAGTTATTGACACCAATATTACTGTTAATGTTAACAGTTGCTTAAGTTATTTCCTGAAAGTGTATTATCCGTAGTTACTATACAAGGCTATTGTTCATAGTTGTTTTTGTAAGTGATGGTCACTGCTACTTTATCAACAGTGATGGTCACTGCTACTTTATCAACAGTGATGGTCACTGTTACTTTATCAACAGTGATGGTCACTGTTACTTTATCAACAGTGATGGTCACTGTTACTTTATCAACAGTGATGGTCACTGTTACTTTATCAACAGTGATGGTCACTGCTACTTTATCAACAGTGATGGTCACTGTTACTTTATCAACAGTGATGGTCACTGCTACTTTATCAACAGTGATGGTCACTGTTACTTTATCAACAGTGATGGTCACTGCTACTTTATCAACAGTGATGGTCACTGCTACTTTATCAACAGTGATGGTCACTGCTACTTTATCAACAGTGATGGTCACTGCTACTTTATCAACAGTGATGGTCACTGTTTCTTTATCAATAGTGATGGTCACTGCTACTTTATCAACAGTGATGGTCACTGCTACTTTATCAACAGTGATGGTCGCTGCTACTTTATCAACAGTGATGGTCACTGCTACTTTATCAACAGTGATGGTCACTGCTACTTTATCAACAGTGATGGTCACTGTTACTTTATCAACAGTGAAGGTCACTGTTACTTTATCAACAGTGATGGTCACTGCTACTTTATCAACAGTGATGGTCACTGCTACTTTATCAACAGTGATGGTCACTGCTACTTTATCAACAGTGATGGTCACTGCTACTTTATCAACAGTGATGGTCACTGCTACTTTATCAACAGTGATGGTCACTGCTACTTTATCAACAGTGATGGTCACTGCTACTTTATCAACAGTGATGGTCACTGCTACTTTATCAACAGTGATGGTCACTGCTACTTTATCAACAGTGATGGTCACTGCTACTTTATCAACAGTGATGGTCACTGCTACTTTATCAACAGTGATGGTCACTGCTACTTTATCAACAGTGATGGTCACTGCTACTTTATCAACAGTGATGGTCACTGCTACTTTATCAACAGTGATGGTCACTGCTACTTTATCAACAGTGATGGTCACTGCTACTTTATCAACAGTGATGGTCACTGCTACTTTATCAACAGTGATGGTCACTGCTACTTTATCAACAGTGATGGTCACTGCTACTTTATCAACAGTGATGGTCACTGCTACTTTATCAACAGTGATGGTCACTGCTACTTTATCAACAGTGATGGTCACTGCTACTTTATCAACAGTGATGGTCACTGCTACTTTATCAACAGTGATGGTCACTGCTACTTTATCAACAGTGATGGTCACTGCTACTTTATCAACAGTGATGGTCACTGCTACTTTATCAACAGTGATGGTCACTGTTACTTTATCAACAGTGATGGTCACTGCTACTTTATCAACAGTGATGGTCACTGCTACTTTATCAACAGTGATGGTCACTGCTACTTTATCAACAGTGATGGTCACTGCTACTTTATCAACAGTGATGGTCACTGCTACTTTATCAACAGTGATGGTCACTGCTACTTTATCAACAGTGATGGTCACTGCTACTTTATCAACAGTGATGGTCACTGCTACTTTATCAACAGTGATGGTCACTGCTACTTTATCAACAGTGATGGTCACTGCTACTTTATCAACAGTGATGGTCACTGTTACTTTATCAACACTTGATGGTCACTGTTTATCAGCAGTGATGGTCACTGCTACTTTATCAGCAGTGATGGTCACTGCTACTTTATCAGCAGTGATGGTCACTGCTACTTTATCAGCAGTGATGGTCACTGCTACTTTATCAACAGTGATGGTCACTGTTACTTTATCAACAGTGATGGTCACTGCTACTTTATCAACAGTGATGGTCACTGCTACTTTATCAACAGTGATGGTCACTGCTACTTTATCAACAGTGATGGTCACTGCTACTTTATCAACAGTGATGGTCACTGCTACTTTATCAACAGTGATGGTCACTGCTACTTTATCAACAGTGATGGTCACTGCTACTTTATCAACAGTGATGGTCACTGCTACTTTATCAACAGTGATGGTCACTGCTACTTTATCAACAGTGGTCACTGCTACTTTATCAACAGTGATGGTCACTGTTACTTTATCAACACTTGATGGTCACTGTTACTTTATCAGCAGTGATGGTCACTGCTACTTTATCAGCAGTGATGGTCACTGCTACTTTATCAGCAGTGATGGTCACTGCTACTTTATCAACAGTGATGGTCACTGCTACTTTATCAACAGTGATGGTCACTGTTACTTTATCAACAGTGATGGTCACTGCTACTTTATAAACGACAATGATCACTGCTACTTTATAAGCAGCGGTGATGACCACTACTGTGAGAGAGTAGTGGCTTCAAGTGGTGTGAGATAGTCAATAAGTGTATCAGTAGTAGGGAAGGGGAAACTCTCATTAATCTGAGGGGAGTCTAGATTGTTTTTCCCTCACTGAGGGGAAGCTGTAATTGGGAACCACCAGTTTTGGCAGATATAATTGCTGCTTGAAATAGAGAGATAGGAGAGCTAGGAGGAAGGGGTATGGAAGAGATGGAGGGAAAGATGACAGGGGGAGGGAGGAACGAGATAGGGGGAAAGAGGGGGGATGAGTAGAATATGGAATGAGGGAGGGAAGGATGCTGGAGAGGGAGGTAGAGAAGGATGTTGGAGAGAAGGATGCTGGAGAGGGAGGTAAGGATGAGAAGATAATCACTGAATTTCTCAAAGGTTCCAGAACAAAGAACTATAGACTGATAGTTCTGTCGTTCTACATTATTAAAATCCTTGAAAGAATTTAAAAAAAAAAATAATGATCGCTGACCACATTATTTCCCATCAGAGAAGCCAGGACGCACGGGTATAGAGCAGGTCACTCCTGCCTCTCACAACTATTGGATCATTACTACATGGTCTTAGGTGCACCACAAGACAAGCCGAATGCAGTTGTACATTACACTATGCAAAAGCCTTCAACAAGTGCGATCATGGTGTAGCAGCGCACAAAATGCTTGAAACACAAATGGAAAATTGGGCAGACGGAATTTTTAAGTTTCTAAGAAATGGAAAGCAAAAAATGTAGATAAATGGTTCAGAGAACCGACAAGTTGATAAATTGGACACATGTGCAACACTTGGGTATCTTTGTGGAAACGTTACGCCACACAGTGGCTTCATCAGTCCATACAAAAAAGTGGTAAAGATCAGGAGTTTGAGATAATCAATATCTCAGCCTGGAATCGATGTAATCACTCCATCAATCTTTTCAATATTACATCAGCTCCAGGCTGAGGGACTGATTACCTCAAACTACTCCTGATCTTTACCATATTTTTGTACTGGACTGATGAAGTCACTGTGTAGCGAAACGTTTCCACAATAAAGATACCCAAGTGTTACACATGTGTCTAATTTATCAGAACGCAAAGAGTAATATAGTACAGAGTTAAGTCTGTCACAGTGAGCAGTTGTCCCGCAAGGCACAGTACTCGCCCCCTTCCCTTTTCCTCGTATTAATATCCGACATAGACGTGAATATATATCAACGTTTCTTCACCAAAATTTGAAAGAGAGCTTGAAATAAGGAGAGAGTAAACCTCGCAGCAGATAGAAAGCAAATCGTGCACTGGGGTCACAGAACACGTTTAGGACAAATTTAGAAAAGAAAATAGAACTTGAGTATAAACCTAACCACTCGGTAGTGTGTGTGTGTGTGTGTGTGTGTGAGTGAATGTGTGTGTGAGTGAATGTGTGTGTGAGTGAATGTGTGTGTGTGTGAATGTGTGTGTGTGTGAATGTGTGTGTGAATGTGTGTGAATGTGTGTGTGAATGTGTGTGTGTGTGTGTGTGTGTGTGTGTGTGTGTGTGTGTTTGAATGTGTGTGAATGTGTGTTTGAATGTGTGTGTGAGTGTGTGAATGTGTGTGTGTGTGTGTGTGTTTGAATGTGTGTGTGTGTGTGTGTGTGTGTGTGAGAATGTGTGTGTTTGAATGTGTGTGAATGTATGTTTGAATGTGTTTGAATGTGTGTGTGAATGTGTGTGTGTGTGTGTGTTTGAATGTGTGTGAATGTGTGTGTGTGTGTGTTTGAATGTGTGTGAATGTGTGTGTGTGTGTGTGTGTGTGTGTGTGTGTGAATGTGTGTGTTTGAATGTGTGTGAATGTGTGTTTGAATGTGTGTGTGTGTGTGTGTGAATTGTGTGTGTGTGTGTTTGAATGTGTGTGTGTGTGTGTGTGTGTTTGAATGTGTGTGTGTGTGTGTTTGAATGTGTGTGTGTGTGTGTGTTTGAATGTGTGTGTGTGTGTGTGTGTGTGTTTGAATGTGTGTGAATGTGTGTGTTTGAATGTGTGTGTGCGCGCGTGTGTGTGTGTGTGTTTGAATGTGTGTGTGTGTGTGTGTGTTTGAATGTGTGTGAATGTGTGTGTTTGAATGTGTGTGTACGCGCGTGTGTGTGTGAATTGTGTGTGTTTGAATGTGTGTGTGTGTTTGAATGTGTGTGTTTGAATGTGTGTGTTTGAATGTGTTTGAATTGTGTGAATGTGTGTGTTTGAATGTGTGTGTTTGAATGTGTGTTTGAATGTGTTGTTTGTGTGTGTACTCACCTAGTTGTACTCACGTAGTTGAAGTTGCAGGGGTCGAGTCCAAGCTCCTGGCCCCGCCTCCTCACTGGTCGCTACTAGGTCACTCCCCTGAACCGTGAGCTTTATCATACCTCTGCTTAAAGCTATGTATGGATCCTGCCTCCACTACATCGCTTCCCAAACTATTCCACTTACTGACTACTCTGTGGCTGAGGAAATACTTCCCAACATCCCTGTGATTCATCTGTGTCTTCAACTTCCAACTGTGTCCTCTTGTTGCTGTGTCACATCTCTGGAACATGCTGTCTTTGTCCACCTTGTCAATTCCTCTCAGTATTTTGTAAGTCGTTATCATGTCCCCCCTATCTCTCCTGTCCTCCAGTGTCGTCAGGTTGATTTCCCTTAACCTCTCCTCGTAGGACATACCTCTTAGCTCTGGGACTAGTCTTGTGTGTGTGTGAGCGAACTTAGATGTGTCTACAAAAGTTGAGCTGTAGCTCCGGGGCCCGCATTTGTATTTGTCGCTTCTTGTTTAAGTAAGATGAATGCATGTATTGAATTGTCCTCCACTCCCTCACTCTCCTCTTTAATATCTTCCACTCTTTGACGCCCTCACACTGACGCCCTCACACTGACGCCCTCACACTGACGCCCTCACACTGACGCCCTCACACTGACGCCCTCATACTGACGCCCTCACACTGACGCACTTACACCTGTCTTTGTCTCGGATGAACTTCCTGTAGGACGACCTTTTAGTGTGACACCCTCTCGCTCTATGCAGAGCTTTAGATAGTCATTATAAAGCTCTACACTGAGTGGAACGTCCCATTAGAGTAAGGATTCCCAACCTGGGGCACATGTACCCCCACGGTTATATTTGCAATTCTCAGGGGGTATGAAAGGGTCTGAGATTATAATGGTTTACAATGGTGTACAGTATACTATGTACAGCAGTGTACACCATGAGTATCGTAGAACATAAACAATATAGAGAACCATCTTACAAATCAAGTGACAGAGAGCTGCCAACTACGCAAGCTCTCCTCTCTCGTTACAAAGTTACATATAAGAACATAACATAAGAAAGAAGGAACACTGCAGCAGGCCTACTGACCCATGCGAAGCAGGTCCATGTCCCCCACCCCCGGATTAGCCCAATGACCCACCTAATCAGGTCACTTCCACTTACGAAGCACCGCATAAGACCTAGTAGCACAAGCTAGTCAGGTCCAACTCACACCCACTCACACCCACTCATGTATTTATCTAACCTACTTTTAAAACTACACAACGTTTTAGCCTCAATAACTGTACTCGGGAGTTTGTTCCACTCATCCACAACTCTATTACCAAACCAGTGCTTTCCTATATCCTTCCTGAATCTGAATTTTTCCAACTTGAAACCATTCCTGCGAGTCCTATCTTGGCTGGAAATTTTCAGCACGCTATTTAAATCCCCTTTATTTATACCTGTTTTCCATTTATGCACCTCGATCATATCCCCCCTAATTCTACGCCTTTCGAGAGTGCAAATTCAGGGCCCTCAGTCTACCCTCATAGGGAAGGTTCCTGATATATGTGATCATCTTTGTCATCCTCGTCTGTACGTTTTCCAGAGCATTTATATTCATTTTGTAATACGGTGACCAGAACTGAGCAGCATAGTCTAAATGAGGCCTAACCAAGGATGTATAGAGTTGAAGAACAACCTGAAGACTTCTATTATTTATATTTCTAGATATGAAACCAAGAATTCTGTTAGCTTTATTGCGAACACTAATGCATGGTTGTCTTGGTTTTAGATTACTGCTAACCAGAACTCCTAAATCCTTTTCGCAATCAGTAGTATTAAGATCTACATTATTTAGTTTATATGTGGCATGGTTATTTTCCTGTCCAACATTCAGAACTTTGCATTTGTGTCTATTAAACTGCATCTGCAACTTCTCCGACCATTGCATCAGTCTATTCAAATCATCCTGAAGTGCTCTATGGTCCTCATTAGAGTGAATTGAGCGGCCTATTTTGGTGTCATCAGCAAATTTGCTTATGTCGCTATTTATTTCCTCCTCTATGTCATTTATGTAAATTGTGAACAACAACGGGCCCAACACTGACCCCTGCAGAACACCGCTTGTGACATACCCCAATTCTGATTTTTCCCCATTTATGCAAGCTTTCTGCTCCCTATTTGTCAGCCATGCCTCTACCCAGGAAAAATTTCTCCTCCTATTCCGTGTGCCTTAAGTTTCCTCAATAGTCTCTGATGTGGAACTCTATCGAAAGCCTTACTGAAGTCCATATACATATCACATTCATTACCATCATCTACCTCGTCAAACACCTTAGTAAAAAAAGTTAGTAAATTCGTAAGACAGGAACGCCCCTTGTAAAGCCGTGTTGAGATTCGTTAATCGTTTTATGCCTTTCAAGATGGCTACGAATTGCTTCGGCAATTCATTCCATAAATTTTCCCACTATGCAGGTAAGGCTTATTGGTCTATAGTTCGAAGCTAGGGACCTGTCACCTGCCATGTAAATAGGTATTATATTTGCCATTTTCCACTTGTCAGGCACTATGCCAGTTTGTAGTGATATGTTGAAAAGATTAGCCAAAGGTATGCTAAGTTCCTCTTTACATTCCTTTAACACCCTTGCAAACAGTTCATCAGGGCCTGGGGATTTGTTAGGTTTTAGTTTCTCTATTTGTCTGAGGACCATGTCACTAGTTACCGCAATCATATATAGTTTATCATCCTGTTCTACATAATCTATTATTTCAAGAATATCGCTAGTATTTTCCTGGGTGAAAACTGAGAGGAAGTAGGTATTGAGAATTTCAAACATATCCTTATCACTGTCAGTGATCTGACCAGAGTTACTCTTAAGTGGGCTAATCGTGTCCCTAATCTTACTTCTGAATACCTGAAAGAACCCTTTTGGGTTAGTCTTTGAATCCCTTGCGACCTTAGCCTCATATTCCCTTTAAAATTAGTATAAAGTTAGTATAAAATCCTTATATAATTTTTACACATACGGATTTCGTAATAAAATATTAGACTCGATATAATTTTATCAATTTTTCTTGTCACATGATGACCATAAGTTCCAACTGTGGGTCATCATGTGACTAAGACCCGCGTCAGGAAACACTTGTCCTGTTTCCTGAAAAACCTTACCTAATGTAACCATGGGAACTTGTCAGAGTGCCCAAGGGTACATGGGAACTTGTCAGAGTGCCCAAGGGTACATGGGAACTTGTCAGAGTGCCCAAGGGTACATGGGAACTTGTCAGAGTGCCCAAGGGTACATGGGAACTTGTCAGAGTGCCCAAGGGTACATGGGAACTTGTCAGAGTGCCCAAGGGTACATGGGAACTTGTCAGAGTGCCCAAGGGTACATGGGAACTTGTCAGTGTGCCCAAGGGTACATGGGAACTTGTCAGAGTGCCCAAGGGTACATGGGAACTTGTCAGAGTGCCCAAGGGTACATGGGAACTTGTCAGAGTGCCCAAGGGTACATGGGAACTTGTCAGAGTGCCCAAGGGTACATGGGAACTTGTCAGAGTGCCCAAGGGTACATGGGAACTTGTCAGAGTGCCCAAGGGTACATGGGAACTTGTCAGAGTGCCCAAGGGTACATGGGAACTTGTCAGAGTGCCCAAGGGTACATGGGAACTTGTCAGAGTGCCCAAGGGTACATGGGAACTTGTCAGAGTGCCCAAGGGTACATGGGAACTTGTCAGAGTGCCCAAGGGTACATGGGAACTTGTCAGAGTGCCCAAGGGTACATGGGAACTTGTCAGAGTGCCCAAGGGTACATGGGAACTTGTCAGAGTGCCCAAGGGTACATGGGAACTTGTCAGAGTGCCCAAGGGTACATGGGAACTTGTCAGAGTGCCCAAGGGTACATGGGAACTTGTCAGAGTGCCCAAGGGTACATGGGAACTTGTCAGAGTGCCCAAGGGTACATGGGAACTTGTCAGAGTGCCCAAGGGTACATGCGAACTTGTCAGAGTGCCCAAGGGTACATGGGAACTTGTCAGAGTGCCCAAGGGTACATGGGAACTTGTCAGAGTGCCCAAGGGTACATGGGAACTTGTCAGAGTGCCCAAGGGTACATGGGAACTTGTCAGAGTGCCCAAGGGTACATGGGAACTTGTCAGAGTGCCCAAGGGTACATGGGAACTTGTCAGAGTGCCCAAGGGTACATGGGAACTTGTCAGAGTGCCCAAGGGTACATGGGAACTTGTCAGAGTGCCCAAGGGTACATGGGAACTTGTCAGAGTGCCCAAGGGTACATGGGAACTTGTCAGAGTGCCCAAGGGTACATGGGAACTTGTCAGAGTGCCCAAGGGTACATGGGAACTTGTCAGAGTGCCCAAGGGTACATGGGAACTTGTCAGAGTGCCCAAGGGTACATGGGAACTTGTCAGAGTGCCCAAGGGTACATGGGAACTTGTCAGAGTGCCCAAGGGTACATGGGAACTTGTCAGAGTGCCCAAGGGTACATGGGAACTTGTCAGAGTGCCCAAGGGTACATGGGAACTTGTCAGAGTGCCCAAGGGTACATGGGAACTTGTCAGAGTGCCCAAGGGTACATGGGAACTTGTCAGAGTGCCCAAGGGTACATGGGAACTTGTCAGGATAGATAAACTTTTACTTTGAATTGGAATAATGATTTTCTTTGTGCAATCATGTTGCGTTATTTTATCAAAGATAATGGTGGGGAGGGTATGTGGTGGGGAGGGTATGTGGTGGGTATGTGGTGGGGGAGGGTATGTGGTGGGAGAGGGTATGTGGTGGTGGGGGAGGGTATGTGGTGGTGGGGGAGGGTATGTGGTGGCGGGGGAGGGTATGTGGTGGCGGGGGAGGGTATGTGGTGGCGGGGGAGGGTATGTGGTGGTGGGGGAGGGTATGTGGTGGGAGTGGTTATGTGGTGGGGAGGGTATGTGGTGGTGGGGGAGGGTATGTGGTAGCGGGGAGGGTATGTGGTGGTGGGGGAGGGTATGTGGTGGTGGGGAAGGGTATGTGGTAGCGGGGGAGAGGGTATGTGGAAGTGGGGTAAGGGGATATTGGAGTGAAGGGATGGTATGCGAGGGTTGGTTGCTGTTACATGCAGGGAGATGGGAAGATGTGGGATGACATTCCCTCTCACCGCACCCTCTCTCCAATTCCTCACACGTCCCTCTCTAGCCCATCTCTCTCCCTCTCGAGTATCTTTGGTGAAAAGTTTGGCTTACGCGGTAAGCTTCAGTCAAATACAGAATTCAGACTATGGCACTGAACTCTTCTCCAAGCTGAGGGACTGATTACATCATTACCTCGCCATTACTCCTGCTGCCTGCAGTCTATTTTCCGTACTTGACTGAAGAAATCTGCCACGTAGGCTTGTTGATTTTTTATGCTATTTTTAACATTCTCTTCCTCTCGTATACCACATCTCCCTGTATACTCTCTTCCCCTCTCAGGGGCCGTCTCTTCCCTCTCAGAGACCCTCTCGTCCCCCTCTCAGAGGCCCTCTCGTTCCCCTCTCACATGCCCTCTCGTTCCCCTCTCACATGCCCTCTCGTTCCCCTCTCACATGCCCTCTCGTTCCCCTCTCACATGCCCTCTCGTTCCCCTCTCACATGCCCTCTCGTTCCCCTCTCACATGCCCTCTCGTTCCCTTCTCAGAGGCCCTCTCGTTCCCCTCTCACAGGCCCTTTCGTCCTCTCACAGGCCCTCTCGTACTCTCACAGGCCCTCTCGTCCACCTCTCACGGGCTCTCTCCTCTCCCTCTCACAGGCCCTCTCCTCTCCTCACAGACCCTCTCCTCCCCTCTCACAGGCCCTCTCCTCTCCTCACAGACCCTCTCCTCCCCTCTCACAGGCCCTCTCCTCTCTCGTCATACCCTCACCCCTCACTCTCCCGATTTTCAACATACCTCACTCCCCTCTGAATGAATACAACTAGTCCCCTCGCCTGCCTAACCGAGGGTAACCCCTGACCCTTCTATCAGAGTATAACCCTACATATAACGCACCTCATCAACTAGTCTCCATCAGTATGCATCTCTCAAATAATCTGCACCTTGGTAGGAAAGCTGATGACGCTTCTCTCCGTCCTGGACCATTGTCAAGTCACAACTCAGAAACTAGGTCGGGAAGGATGTGAGGAAGGAGCGGTAGTAGAAACTGCAACAGTACTGGTAGCAGTACTAATGAGGTAGTGGTGATAGTAGTTCTTGTAATTTTACCAGGACGGGTCCTGCCTCGGGTCTTCTCCATATGGTGACCCGACAATGACTCCCGAAGGAGAGTCAGAGTTGGTACAAGTGATGTACCGTTTAGAGCCCTATGGCAGGGGCAGCCCTATGACAAGGGCACGGTGACTTTCAATTCCAACTGAGCCATTCCTGGCACTCAGGCCGCAACCGGAGTGCAAGAATGACTCCAGAGATTCTCTGGAGGTGATGGTAGTAGTAGTAGTAATAGCAGCAGTAGTAGTAGTGGTGGTAGTAATAGTGGTGCAGGTAGAATTAATAGTTTGCAGTAGTACGTAGTAGAAAAATAGGTAATAAAAGTACAGAAGGTTTGTGCACTGTACATCTGCCCCCACTGTGCAGGAGGAAGGAATGTAAATGACATCTGCAGGTGTTGATTAGAGTAAGTCACCACTTGTCCACAAGGGGCAGAGGAACACTGCTAGGAGAAAAAGAAAAGCAAGAAAGGGGGGAAAAGTCGAAAGAAAAGAAAAAATATACAAAAGACAGGTCAAGTGGAAAGAGGAGACGATGGCGACGAAGGTCAGGACAAGTCAGGAGTGTTCTGAAGATTAGAACATTTGATAACATGATGGGAAATTCATGCATGTACGGAAACAAAGCCAGAACTAATATTCATGTTAGGTATGTTGTGTATAAGTAGCTGATTGAACAAGACGGCGTCTGTCAAGGCTAGAAGAAAGGTAGCAGTTTCAGCAGAGGACCAGATAACAGGATGACTGTGATATCTAACATGTCAGAAAAGAGTATTTTTGGCGTCGGCAATTCTAACACTTTTTTTGTTTTAATAAAGTCTGTCAGATCGAGAGTGACCAGTTTAACAAAGTACTGGAGAGGTCGAAAGGAGCAGAGAATGGAATAGACACAGGAAGCATCAGTGACTGGAAGAAATATGAATTAGATCACTACGAAGGGAGTTAGGCGTAAAGCAAGTTTGATTGGAATTACTATGAAGACTAAGAACGAGATGATTCATAACAGTGAGTTTGAGACAAGTTACTTTAATACATTTTTCTCTCTGTCTTCGCTGAGTAAATGATTTCTTTGCACTCTAGCCACACGACTCTAGCCACACGACTCTAGCCACACGACTCTAGCCACACGACTGTACCCACACGACTCTACCCACACGACTCTACCCACACGACTCTACCCACACGACTCTACCCACACGACTCTACCCACACGACTCTACCCACACGACTCTACCCACACGACTCTACCCACACGACTCTACCCACACGACTCTAGTTTTTTCCAACTTCTCCTTCTATAAAGTTCAAAGTTGAAAGAGAATCTAACTCATTGTTTCTTAATGTTCGTGTCATGTGACAGTCTTTTGTTTTTGGGTGGTATTCACCATCCATACTCTTGGTGTGGGTGGTAGTCACCTCCCATACTCTTGGTGTGGGTGGTAGTCACCTCCCATACTCTTGGTGTGGGTGGTATTCACCTCCCATACTCTTGGTGTGGGTGGTATTCACCTCCCATACTCTTGGTGTGGGTGGTAGTCACCTCCCATACTCTTGGTGTGGGTGGTATTCACCTCCCATACTCTTGGTGTGGGTGGTAGTCACCTCCCATACTCTTGGTGTGGGTGGTATTCACCTCCCATACTCTTGGTGTGGGTGGTAGTCACCTCCCATACTCTTGGTGTGGGTGGTAGTCACCTCCCATACTCATGGTGTGGGATGGTAGTCACCTCCCATACTCTTGGTGTGGGATGGCAGTCACCTCCCATACTCATGGTGTGGGATGGTAGTCACTTCCCATACTCATGGTGTGGGATGGTAGTCACCTCCCATACTCATGGTGTGGGATGGTAGTCACCTCCCATACTCTTGGTGTGGGATGGCAGTCACCTCCCATACTCATGGTGTGGGATGGTAGTCACTTCCCATACTCATGGTGTGGGATGGTAGTCACCTCCCATACTCTTGGTGTGGGATGGCAGTCACCTCCCATACTCATGGTGTGGGATGGTAGTCACTTCCCATACTCATGGTGTGGGATGGTAGTCACCTCCCATACTCATGGTGTGGGATGGTAGTCACCTCCCATACTCTTGGTGTGGGATGGCAGTCACCTCCCATACTCATGGTGTGGGATGGTAGTCACTTCCCATACTCATGGTGTGGGATGGTAGTCACCTCCCATACTCATGGTGTGGGATGGTAGTCACTTCCCATACTCATGGTGTGGGATGGTAGTCACCTCCCATACTCATGGTGTGGGATGGTAGTCACCTCCCATACTCATGGTGTGGGATGGTAGTCACCTCCCATACTCATGGTGTGGGATGGTAGTCACCTCCCATACTCATGGTGTGGGATGGTAGTCACCTCCCATACTCATGGTGTGGGATGGTAGTCACCTCCCATACTCATGGTGTGGGATGGTAGTCACCTCCCATACTCATGGTGTGGGATGGTAGTCACCTCCCATACTCATGGTGTGGGATGGTAGTCACCTCCCATACTCTTGGTGTGGGATGGCAGTCACCTCCCATACTCATGGTGTGGGATGGTAGTCACTTCCCATACTCATGGTGTGGGATGGTAGTCACCTCCCATACTCATGGTGTGGGATGGTAGTCACCTCCCATACTCTTGGTGTGGGATGGCAGTCACCTCCCATACTCATGGTGTGGGATGGTAGTCACTTCCCATACTCATGGTGTGGGATGGTAGTCACCTCCCATACTCTTGGTGTGGGATGGCAGTCACCTCCCATACTCATGGTGTGGGATGGTAGTCACTTCCCATACTCATGGTGTGGGATGGTAGTCACCTCCCATACTCATGGTGTGGGATGGTAGTCACCTCCCATACTCATGGTGTGGGATGGTAGTCACCTCCCATACTCATGGTGTGGGATGGTAGTCACCTCCCATACTCATGGTGTGGGATGGTAGTCACCTCCCATACTCATGGTGTGGGATGGTAGTCACCTCCCATACTCATGGTGTGGGATGGTAGTCACCTCCCATACTCATGGTGTGGGATGGTAGTCACCTCCCATACTCATGGTGTGGGATGGTAGTCACCTCCCATACTCATGGTGTGGGATGGTAGTCACCTCCCATACTCATGGTGTGGGATGGTAGTCACCTCCCATACTCATGGTGTGGGATGGTAGTCACCTCCCATACTCATGGTGTGGGATGGTAGTCACCTCCCATACTCATGGTGTGGGATGGTAGTCACCTCCCATACTCATGGTGTGGGGTGGTAGTCACCTCCCATACTCATGGTGTGGGGTGGTAGTCACCTCCCATACTCATGGTGTGGGGTGGTAGTCACCTTCCATACTCATGGTGTGGGGTGGTAGTCACCTTCCATACTCATGGTGTGGGGTGGTAGTCACCTTCCATACTCATGGTGTGGGATGGTAGTCACCTCCCATACTCATGGTGTGGGATGGTAGTCACCTCCCATACTCATGGTGTGGGATGGTAGTCACCTCCCATACTCATGGTGTGGGGTGGTAGTCACCTTCCATACTCATGGTGTGGGGTGGTAGTCACCTCCCATACTCATGGTGTGGGGTGGTAGTCACCTCCCATACTCATGGTGTGGGGTGGTAGTCACCTTCCATACTCATGGTGTGGGGTGGTAGTCACCTCCCATACTCATTGTGTGGGATGGTAGCCACCTCCCATACTCATGGTGTGGGGTGGTAGTCACCTTCCATACTCATGGTGTGGGATGGTAGCCACCTCCCATACTCATGGTGTGGGATGGTAGTCACCTTCCATACTCATGGTGTGGGGTGGTAGTCACCTCCCATACTCATGGTGTGGGGTGGTAGTCACCTCCCATACTCATGGTGTGGGGTGGTAGTCACCTCCCATACTCATGGTGTGGGGTGGTAGTCACCTCCCATACTCATGGTATGGGATGGTAGTCACCTCCCATACTCATGGTGTGGGATGGTAGTCACCTCCCATACTCATGGTGTGGGATGGTAGTCACCTCCCATACTCATGGTGTGGGATGGTAGTCACCTCCCATACTCATGGTGTGGGGTGGTAGTCACCTCCCATACTCATGGTGTGGGATGGTAGTCACCTCCCATACTCATGGTGTGGGGTGGTAGTCACCTCCCATACTCATGGTATGGGATGGTAGTCACCTCCCATACTCATGGTGTGGGTGGCAGTCGCCTCCCATACTCATGGTGTGGGTGGTAGTCGCCTCCCATACTCATGGTGTGGGGTGGTAGTCGCCTCCCATACTCATGGTGTGGGATGGTAGCCACCTCCCATACTCATGGTGTGGGGTGGTAGCCACCTCCCATACTCATGGTGTGGGGTGGTAGCCACCTCCCATACTCATGGTGTGGGGTGGTAGCCAACCCCCCCATACATATGGTGTGGGGTGGTAGTCAACCCCCCATACTCATGGTGTGGGGTGGTAGTCAACCCCCCATACTCATGGTGTGGGGTGGTAGTCAACCCCCCCATACATATGGTGTGGGGTGGTAGTCAACCCCCCATACTCATGGTGTGGGGTGGTAGTCAACCCCCCATACTCATGGTGTGGGGTGGTAGCCAACCCCCCCATACATATGGTGTGGGGTGGTAGTCAACCCCCCATACACATGGTGTGGGGTGGTAGTCGCCTCCCATACTCATGGTGTGGGATGGTAGTCATCTCCCATACTCATGGTGTGGGGTGGTAGTCAACTCCCCCATACTCATGGTGTGGGTGGTAGTCAACTCCCCCATACTCATGGTGTGGGGTGGTAGTCACCTCCCATACTCATTGTGTGGGTGGTAGTCACCTCCCATACTCATGGTGTGGGTGGGAGTCACCTCCCATACTCATGGTGTGGGTGGGAGTCACCTTCCATACTCATGGTGTGGGATGGTAGTCATCTTCCATTCTCATGGTGTGGGGTGGTAGTCGCCTCCCATACTCATTGTGTGGGTGGTAGTCACCTCCCATACTCATGGTGTGGGTGGTAGTCACCTCCCATACTCATGGTGTGGGGTGGTAGTCACCTCCCTGACTCATGGTGTGGGGTGGTAGTCGCCTCCCATACTCATTGTGTGGGTGGTAGTCACCTCCCATACTCATGGTTTGGGTGGGAGTCACCTTCCATATTCATGGTGTGGGGTGGTAGTCACCTCCCATACTAATGGTGTGGGATGGTAGTCACCTTCCATACTCATGGTGTGGGGTGGTAGTCACCTCCCATACTCATGGTGTGGGATGGTAGTCAAAGTGTTTCTTGCATAATTTGTCCAGGAACTAGAGTACAACTTTCTATTAGATAAGCAAATTACAAAAATAATGACCTGTTTACGACATTAATGGATTCAATTGCAATAGCAACAAGCTGATTGATCAATTAGTGCATTAAGTAAAATGAGCAGTTGCGTGAACAATATTCAGTATGAGAGACTGGTCTAGCTGACTGGTCCAGCTGACTGGTCCAGCTGACTGGTCCAGCTGACTGGTCCAGCTGACTGGTCTAGCTGACTGGTCTAGCTGACTGCTCCAGCTGACTGGTCCAGCTGACTGATCCAGCTGACTGGTCCAGCTGACTGGTCCAGCTGACTGGTCCAGCTGACTGGTCCAGCTGACTGCTCCAGCTGACTGGTCCAGCTGACTGCTCCAGCTGACTGGTCCAGCTGACTGGTCCAGCTGACTGGTCCAGCTGACTGGTCCAGCTGACTGGTCCAGCTGACTGGTCCAGCTGACTGGTCCAGCTGACTGGTCTAGCTGACTGGTCCAGCTGACTGGTCCAGCTGACTGGTCCAGCTGACTGGTCCAGCTGACTGGTCTAGCTGTCTGGTCTAGCTGACTGGTCCAGCTGACTGGTCCAGCTGACTGGTCCAGCTGACTGGTCCAGCTGACTGGTCTAGCTGACTGGTCCAGCTGACTGGTCCAGCTGACTGGTCCAGCTGACTGGTCCAGCTGACTGGTCTAGCTGACTGGTCCAGCTGACTGGTCCAGCTGACTGGTCCAGCTGACTGGTCCAGCTGACTGGTCCAGCTGACTGGTCCAGCTGACTTTTCCAGCTGACTGGTCCAGCTGACTCGTCTAGCTGACTGGTCCAGCTGACTGGTCCAGCTGACTGGTCCAGCTGACTGGTCCAGCTGACTGGTCTAGCTGACTGGTCCAACTGACTGGTCTAGCTGACTGGTCCAGCTGACTGGTCCAGCTGACTGGTCTAGCTGACTGGTCTAGCTGACTGGTCTAGCTGACTGGTCCAGCTGACTGGTCCAGCTGACTGATCCAGCTGACTGGTCCAGCTGACTGGTCTAGCTGACTGGTCCAGCTGACTGGTCTAGCTGACTGGTCCAGCAGACTGGTCCAGCTGACTGGTCCAGCTGACTGGTCTAGCTGACTGGTCCAGCTGACTGGTCCAGCTGACTGGTCCAGCAGACCAGTGTGTTACAGTATCTTGCATTTATAAGCCACTGTACAAGGGAGTCCAGAAAAAGTGAACTCTGACTCGATTTTCTATAATTTGATACCTTTGAAGAGTTTCGAGAGTTTCACTACTCTCGTAGCCCGGCCATGAGCCAGGCTCGTTTGGTGCTTGACTGGTCAACCAGGCTGTTGTTGCTGGAGGTCCGCTGCCCCACATGTCCATCACAGCCTGGTTGATATGGCACCTGGTGAAGATACTTGTCCAGGCTTCTACACTTGTTCCAGCCGTATTTCTGATATCTTCTGGTAAGATGTTGAATAGTCTGGGACCCCGGATGTTGATACAGTGTTCCCTTATTGTCCCCACCGCGCCCCTACATATTGCCATATATGTTGTAATAAAGTTGGTAGAATTACCGACAATATGTAAAGTAATAGGACACAAGTGCAACTAATGTGACATTTTATTGTGGCAACGTTTCGCTCTCCAGGAGCTTTATCAAGCCATTACAAATAATACATGGACACAGAGGGTATATAAAGGTTCACAGTGAGGTGCAATACTAGTGAGGTACCATTTCGATGTTCACTAGTGGTAGTAGTAGTAGTTACTTTTGTCACTACTACTAATACTACTACTACTACCACTAGTGAACATCGAAATGGTACCTCACTAGTATTGCACCTTACTTTGAGCCTTTATATACCCTCTGTGTCCATGTATTATTTGTAATGGCTTGATAAAGCTCCTGGAGAGCGAAACGTTGCCACAATAAAATGTCACATTAGTTGCACTTGTGTCCTTTTGCCATATATGTTGCTTGGTTTGTAACACAAGCACTTTACAGTGGTGTCTCGTGGTGTCTGAAGCTTCCAGGGATGATAGAGAGCCACTCTTAAGGTGTCGAGATTAGACTGCTTGCTATATCCCCTGCACGTACGAGTGTATAGAGTATAATAAAAAATATTGTTTGGAAGCGTGTGCCCTGATTATGCAGGACACAATCTGTAGGTAGGACCCATGACTCTTCCATAACGACGGCACTACTATTGGTGTATATACTCTATTGATGTATATACTGTATGTGTATACACTGGTGTATATACTGTGTATACGCTGGTGTATATACCATATATATATACTGTATTGGTGTATATACTGGTGTAGTGAGCGCTGTCAGTGAAAGATTGACATTTCATAAAGCATGTTCAAGTGGACTGATCGAGCTGTGTACTCCAGACAATAATATAAAAACAGAGAAAGCTCTTGTTGTGAATTTTATTGTCGCTTTGCGTAGAGGTTTGTTGTGTTATGATATTGCTTGGAGTGTGATCTCATGTAATGGAAAGTGGTAATTTATTCAGAACATTTGGTGTCATTGTCTTGCGTGCGAATGTGATTTGTTTGGAGGTCAATTATAATATTTATGATGCAGTTAAGGCAGTGATGACCTGTTGCGAAGAACTTTTGGCAGACTTCTGTCCAAGGGTTGAGGTGGGTCTGCAAGAGAATTTTAATGCCACTGGGAGGATTTTCTTTCGTTAGTCTCTTATGCCTGAAATACTCATGTTCTGATGATATTTTCTCAAGAGCGCGCTCTGTCTGGTAAAAGCTCCCCGAGATGCCTGCAGGGACCTCAGGGAGCTTTTACAAGACACTTTTGACAATTGATATTTAAATCAAGTTTCTAAATGATGCTGGCTATTGTAAATTGGTGTGACAGTATTTGCGTAGTGTGTTGATGTACGTTGCTGTTATTGTTAATTTTGCTCCTTGTTTTTTATCATGTGTGTTGCATATACTTTGTGACCTAGGTTATTAAAGTATTCCGTAAATGTCACAACTCTTACTACTGAAGGCCTCTAAGCAGCCTACCAGACAGAATAAGTAGGAAGTGCAATATAGTGATAGTCATCTACTGTTTGCAAGATTAATCATCTTTACAACTCTGGCATACGTGCCATACCTGGAGTGTCCTGACGCAGCCCTGACAACCCTGATACTGCCATGACACAGCCCTGATATAGCCCTCACACAGCCCTGATACAGCCCTCACAAGTGTCCTTAGCCTCTCGCTTTATTGGCGATAAAGTCTGGTTACAACAAATCCGGAGATTTATTGCTGGTCATGTTATGGAGCTGGTGCCTATCTTCTAGCATGATCCAGTGAGTAGGACTACTGTTTAGTATTTTCATGTTATCAAATATAATTAAATCTTGGTTTTTACATGAATCTGTTAGCAACCGACGTTTTGAGTATGAGAATGATTAGATCCGTGATGAGAGCGATCAGATCGTAAGCAAAACTATGCAGTGATTAGGTTGCACACTAAAGCATATATTAGAATGTTAGTGGGACTGAGGACGCCGCCTTGTGGGGTGCTTAGTTCACTGATCCTGGAATTGGATAGGAATCCTTTGAAACAGCTGATAGGTCATCGACGCTCATCCCTTCAAGAAAGTTCACCTAGAATAACTTTATATATATATATATATATATATATATATATATATATATATATATATATATATATATATATATATATATATATATATATATATATAACCTATCAACTTAAGATCAAGGAAGGAGGTGCAGTAGTTGTTAGCGTGCACAGTGCAACGAGTAGTTATGGAATGATGAATACTCCTTACATTCGTGACAAATTAAACGAAGCTCATTTTCGTGACTGTTTACAAGTGGGAAGAAGACTGTTGGCCCATGAGATCGTGACCTTTCAAATTACATACATAAAATGGAACAATTTAAGCAGGGAATTTCCTGTCAGTAGAGAGAGAGAGAGAGAGAGAGAATATCCTGAGTACACTGTATGTAATAACGTCGTCAACAAGGAATTAATTAATCCTGAATTGAATTCAATTTCCGCGGAGAGAATGTAGTAATCACCTGGAGAATAAAACTAACCATTTTTACTCTGGTATCATATTAAGTATTTAATTTTATCTGTGTGAACGTGGATAGTGTTACAGCTGGATGTTTGGACCAGGCACAGTGTCTCTCGTTCATTGCGTGTAGAGGATGAGGTTGCGACACCTGTGAACCTTTGGCACCCTTCATCCTATTTATATCCGACTAAGTGGAGTGTGGACATTGAAACCATTGACGTTTTCTAGCCTGATTCTCACAACCAATCAGATGGATTAACGGTCTGATTGCTAGTTGCCACAAGGGCAATATACAGAGTATTGCAGTATTTCCGAAATGCGATTTTTTAAATGACTGGCCTCGTTCCCCCTAGCAGTGCGTTAATATATCTGAAGTTGACGAGTCATAACGGGAATCATTGGTAAAGGTGAAATTGAGGTTCAGGGAGGCATAAGGCCGAGTAGGCAACATAAGAAAGAAGGAACACTGCAACAGACCTACTGGTCCATGCGAGGCAGGTCCAATTCTCCTACTGGCTTAAGCCAACGTCCTAACCTAGGCAGGTCAGGTCACATTCTCTTAAGGAAGGAGCACGGCATCTGACCTAGTAGCACAAGCTAGTCGGGTCCAACTCGCACCCACCCATATCCACTTGTGTATTTATCTAACCTATTTTTAAAATTACACAACATTTTAGCTTCTATGACGGTACTCGGGAGTTTGTTCCACTCATCCACAACTCTATCACCAAACTAGTGCTTTCCTGTATCCTTCCTGAATCTGATTTTTTCCAACCTAAAGCCATTGCTGCGAGTCCTGTCTAGGCTAGATATTTTTAGCACGCTATTTACATCTCCTTGATTCATTCCTGTTTTCCATTTATACACCTCAATCATATCCCCCCTCCCTAATTCTACGCTTTTCTAGAGAGCAGATTCTGGGCCCTCAGTCCATCCTCATAGGGAAGATTTCTGATACATGGGATCAACTTTGTCATCCTCCTTTGTACCTTTCCCAGTCATTTTATATCCATTCTGTAATACGGTGACCAGAACTGAACAGCATAATCTAAATGAGGCCTAACCAAGGATATATAGAGTTGAAGAACAACCTGAGGACTTCTATTATTTATACTTTTTGATATGAAGCCAAGGATTGTGTTAGCTTTATTGCGAACACTTATGCACTGTTGTCTTGGTTTTAGATTACTGCTAACGAGAACTCCTAAATCCTTTTCGCAATCTGTAATATTAAGATCTACATTATTTAGTTTATATGTGGCATGGTTATTTTCCTGTCCAAAATTTAGAACTTTGCATTTGTCTATATTAAACTGCATCTGCAACTTCTCTGAACACTGCATCAGAAGGAACTGGACGGCCTATTTTGGCGTCATCAGCATATTTGCTTATGTTGCTATTTATTCCCTCATCTATGTCGTTTATGTAAATTGTGAACAACAGAGGACCCCTGTGGAACACCGCTTGTGACCTGCCCCAATTCTGATTTATGCAAACTCCCTGCTGCCTATTTATCAACCATGCCTCTACCCAGGAAAAAATTTCTTCTATTCCATATGCCTTAAGTTTCGTCAATAGCCTCTGATGTGGAACTCTATCGAAAGCCTTACTGAAGTCCTTATACACGATATATTCAATACCATGATCTACCTCCTCAAATACTTTAGTGAAAAAAGTTAGTAAATTCGTAAGACAGGAACGCCCTTTAGTAAAACCGTGTTGAGATCCATTAATCAATTTATGCCTTTCAAGATGGCTACGAATTGCTTCGGCAATTATTGATTCCATAAATTTTCCCACTATGGAGGTAAGGCTTATTGGTCTATAGTTCGAAGCCAAGGACCTGTCACCTGCCTTGTAAATAGGTATTATATTTGCCATTTTCCACTTGTCTGGCACTATGCCAGTTTGTAGTGATATATTGAAAAGATTAGCCACAGGTATGCTAAGTTCCTCTTTACATTCCTTTAAAACCCTTGCAAACAGTTCATCAGGACCTGGGGATTTGTTAGGTTTTAATTTCTCTATTTGTCTGAGGACCATGTCACTAGTTACCCCAGTCGTGCATAGTTTATTATCGTCCTGTTCTACATGATTTATTATTTCTGGAATTTCACTAGTATTTTCCTGAGTAAAAACTGAGGGGAAGTAAGTGTTGAAAATTTCACACATTTCCTTATCACTGTCAGTGATCTGACCTGAGTTACTCTTAAGTGGGCCTATCTTGTCCCTAATCTTACTTCTGTATACCTGAAAGAACCCTTTTGGATTAGTCTTCGAATCCCTTGCGACTTTAGCCTCATAATCTATTTGCTTTTCTTATTCTTTTTTTTTATAACTTTAATTGAATATATAGATTTCTTAACTGCTCATCCCCGCTTTTGATATGCCTATATTTGCCCCTCTTTTGACTAATGAGATGTTTAAATCTATTGTTTATCTATTTGGGATCATTTTTTTTAGATCTAATTTCCGTATTCAGAACAAAAGTTGTCTGGGCAGCTAGAACTATGCTCTGAAATACATCATATTGGCAACCAACACCACCTGCCTGACCCATAGTCAGGTCATCCCAATTTAGCCCAACCAGGTAATTTCTCAATCCCATGAAATCGGGCAAGCTGAAGTCTGGGACAAAGACTTGATTGCAGTTATCTGGGTAATTCCATGATATGCTGAAACTAAGTGATTTGTGATCGCTTTCCCCAAACTCATCATTAACCTCGAGGTTATTAATTAGTGATTGAATATAACGAGCTGCTTGTTAAACTTCGTAACAATAACAATACACATTGTTTATGAGCAGGCGTGAGGCCTGGTCTTGATGCGGGCCTTGGGGGCGATGACCCCTCCGCTGGAACACCCTCCAGGTATACTCCAGGTGTCCCATAAGTGATGCAACCTTTACGCCGAGTAAGGGAAAAAGCTTCAAGTGATTCACTTTGACCCACCGTGAACGACAGTATTGTAAGCACTGACAATTTTTTTATGCACCTTAGAAACATTTAATATCAACTACGTTTCGCCTGTTTAATCTTTTCATATATGCAACTTGAGAATCACCTGCAACACAGGCTCCCAAAAAGCATAGTATTATCAGCCAGAAGCAACTGTGACAGCTGTCACTTGTTAGATTGTTTATCTTCCACTGCCACAACTCTCCCCAGCATCTATGCACTCATTCTCTCACAACCCCATTACCTTGACAGCATTAAAATTTTGTTAAACTGCACTTAGCGTCTTTCTGACCAGATTATTGGTATTTTCTTATTAATGCCATACTGAGAGTGAAGAACAAATAGGCATAATACCGTGACTGAAACAATACACAAATAACCCGCACGTAGGAGAAGGGAGCCGAGGACGACGTTTCGGACAGACTTGGCCAATTTACAAAGTTTAGATGAATGGTTCAGAGAACCGACACGTTGATAAATTAGACACGTGTGCAGCACTTGGGTATCTTTATTGAGGAAACGTTTCGTTTATTGGTGAAACGTTTCCTCAAAGATACCCAAGTGTTGCACGTGTCTAATTCATCATTTACAAAGTCACAATAACATTGAGGAGGAGCCAGTATGTATGTGCGGGTTATTTGTATACTGAGCGTGGTCTATGGTGGGAAATGCTCTGTAGAAACACGAATTGCAACTCAAAACCGAAAAACTTTTTTTTAGAGAGAGAGAGAGAGGAAAAAGATGAGAAATATTGACACTTCCTAGTTATTTTACCTTAAATCTCATATAGGAAAAGCGAGTGGTCAAGGAGGATGTTTCCTCCAGGTCCTCCACGGGTGTGTGGCCTCCAGGTCCTCCACGGGTGTGTGGCCTCCAGGTCCTCCACGGGTGTGTGGCCTCCAGGTCCTCCACGGGTGTGTGGCCTCCATGTCCTCCACGGGGGTGTGGCCTCCAGGTTCTCTACAGGGGTGTGGCCTCCAGGTTCTCTACAGGAGTGTGGCCTCCAGGTCCTCCACAGGGGTGTGGCCTCCAGGTCCTCCACAGGGGTGTGGCCTCCAGGTCCTCCACAGGGGTGTGGCCTCCAGGTCCTCCACAGGGGTGTGGCCTCCAGGTCCTCCACAGGGGTGTGGCCTCCAGGTCCTCCACAGGGGTGTGGCCTCCAGGTCCTCCACAGGGGTGTGGCCTCCAGGTCCTCCACAGGGGTGTGGCCTCCAGGTCCTCCACAGGGGTGTGGCCTCCAGGTCCTCCACAGGGGTGTGGCCTCCAGGTCCTCCAAAGGGGTGTGACCTCCAGGTCCTCCACAAACCTCTCATCATGATCCTTCGGAAGTGACTATAATTATTATGCATTGAATTACTAAACTGATATTCGCTAATGTTTGTGTTGCTGGTAGGGGGTTCTGTGAGCCCGTGCTGGGAGGATATAGATGGTAGGGGGGTTCTACGAGCACATGCTGGGAAGTTATAGATGGTAGGGGGGTTCTACTAGCACATGCTGGGAGGTTATAGATGGTAGGGGGTTCTACGAGCACATGGGAGGTTATAGATGGTAGGGGGGTTCTTTGAGCACATGCTGGGAGGTTGTAGATGGTAGGGGAGTTCTACTAGCACATGCTGGGAGGTTATAGATGGTAGGGGAGTTCTATGAGCACATGCTGGGAGATTAAAGATGGTAGGGGGGTTCTATGAGCACATGCTGGGAGGTTATAGATGGTAGGGGGGGGTTCTATGAGCACATGCTGGGAGGTTATAGATGGTAGGGGGGTTCTTTGAGCACATGCTGGGAGGTTATAGATGTAGGGGGGTTCTATGAGCACATGCTGGGAGGTTATAGATGGTAGGGGGGTTCTATGAGAACATTCTGGGAGGTTATAGATGTAGTGGGGTTCTATGAGCACATGCTGGGAGGTTATAGATGGTAGGGGGGGTTCTATGAGCACATGCTGGGAGGTTATAGATGGTGGGGGGATTCTATGAGCACATGCTGGAAGGTTATAGATGGTGGGGGGGTTCTATGAGCACATGCTGGGAGGTTATAGATGGTAGGGGGGTTCTATGAGCACATGCTGGGAGGTTATAGATGGTAGGGGGGGGTTCTATGAGCACATGCTGGGAGGTTATAGATGGTAGGGGGGTTCTATGAGCACATGCTGGGAGGTTATAGATGGTAGGGGGGGGTTCTATGAGCACATGCTGGGAGATTATAGATGGTAGGGGTTGTTCTATGAGCACATGCTGGAAGGTTATAGATGGCAGGGGGGTTCTATGAGCACATGCTGGAAGGTTATAGATGGTAGGGGGGTTCTATGAGCACATGCTGGGAGGTTATAGATGGTAGGGGGGTTCTATGAGCACATGCTGGGAGATTATAGATGGTAGGAGGGTTCTATGAGCACATGCTGGAAGGTTATAGATGGCAGGGGGGTTCTATGAGCACATGCTGGAAGGTTATAGATGGTAGGGGGGTTCTATGAGCACATGCTGGGAGGTTATAGATGGTAGGGGGTTCTATGAGCACATGCTGGGAGGTTATAGATGGTAGGGGGTTCTATGAGCACATGCTGGGAGGTTATAGATGGTAGGGGGTTCTATGAGCACATGCTGGGAGGTTATAGATGGTAGGGGGTTCTATGAGCACATGCTGGGAGGTTATAGATGGCAGGGGGGTTCTATGAGCACATGCTGGAAGGTTATAGATGGTAGGGGGGTTCTATGAGCACATGCTGGAAGGTTATAGATGGTAGGGGTTGTTCTATGAGCACATGCTGGAAGGTTATAGATGGTAGGGGGTTCTATGAGCACATGCTGGGAGGTTATAGATGGCAGGGGGGTTCTATGAGCACATGCTGGAAGGTTATAGATGGTAGGGGGTTCTATGAGCACATGCTGGAAGGTTATAGATGGCAGGGGGGTTCTATGAGCACATGCTGGAAGGGTATAGATGGTAGGGGGGTTCTATGAGCACATGCTGGAAGGTTATAGATGGTAGGGGGGTTCTATGAGCACATGCTGGGAGGTTATAGATGGTAGGGGTTGTTCTATGAGCACATGCTGGGAGGTTATAGATGGTAGGGGGTTCTATGAGCACATGCTGGGAGGTTATAGATGGTAGGGGTTGTTCTATGAGCACATGCTGGGAGGTTATAGATGGTAGGGGTTGTTCTATGAGCACATGCTGGGAGGTTATAGATGGTAGGGGGGGTTCTATGAGCACATGCTGGAAGGTTATAGATGGTAGGGGGGTTCTATGAGCACATGCTGGGAGGTTATAGATGGTAGGGGGTTCTATGAGCACATGCTGGGAGGTTATAGATGTAGGGGGGTTCTATGAGCACATGCTGGGAGGTTATAGATGTAGGGGGGTTCTATGAGCACATGCTGGGAGGTTATAGATGGTAGGGGGGGTTCTATGAGCACATGCTGGGAGGTTATAGATGGTCGGGGGGGTTCTATGAGCACATGCTGGAAGGTTATAGATGGTAGGGGGGTTCTATGAGCACATGCTGGGAGGTTATAGATGGTAGGGGGTTCTATGAGCACATGCTGGAAGGTTATAGATGGTAGGGGGGTTCTATGAGCACATGCTGGGAGGTTATAGATGGTAGGGGGTTCTATGAGCACATGCTGGGAGGTTATAGATGGTAGGGGGTTCTATGAGCACATGCTGGGAGGTTATAGATGGTAGGGGGTTCTATGAGCACATGCTGGGAGGTTATAGATGGTAGGGGGTTCTATGAGCACATGCTGGGAGGTTATAGATGGTAGGGGTTCTATGAGCACATGCTGGGAGGTTATAGATGGCAGGGGGGTTCTATGAGCACATGCTGGAAGGTTATAGATGGTAGGGGGGTTCTATGAGCACATGCTGGAAGGTTATAGATGGTAGGGGTTGTTCTATGAGCACATGCTGGAAGGTTATAGATGGTAGGGGGTTCTATGAGCACATGCTGGGAGGTTATAGATGGCAGGGGGGTTCTATGAGCACATGCTGGAAGGTTATAGATGGTAGGGGGTTCTATGAGCACATGCTGGAAGGTTATAGATGGCAGGGGGGTTCTATGAGCACATGCTGGAAGGGTATAGATGGTAGGGGGGTTCTATGAGCACATGCTGGGAGGTTATAGATGGTAGGGGTTGTTCTATGAGCACATGCTGGGAGGTTATAGATGGTAGGGGGTTCTATGAGCACATGCTGGGAGGTTATAGATGGTAGGGGTTGTTCTATGAGCACATGCTGGGAGGTTATAGATGGTAGGGGTTGTTCTATGAGCACATGCTGGGAGGTTATAGATGGTAGGGGGGGTTCTATGAGCACATGCTGGAAGGTTATAGATGGTAGGGGGGTTCTATGAGCACATGCTGGGAGGTTATAGATGGTAGGGGGTTCTATGAGCACATGCTGGGAGGTTATAGATGTAGGGGGGTTCTATGAGCACATGCTGGGAGGTTATAGATGTAGGGGGGTTCTATGAGCACATGCTGGGAGGTTATAGATGGTAGGGGGGTTCTATGAGCACATGCTGGGAGGTTATAGATGGTAGGGGGGGTTCTATGAGCACATGTTGGGAGGTTATAGATGGTAGGGGGGTTCTATGAGCACATGCTGGGAGGTTATAGATGGTAGGAGGGTTCTATGAGCACATGCTGGGAGGTTATAGATGGTAGGGGGGTTCTATGAGCACATGCTGGGAGGTTATAGATGGTAGGGGGGTTCTATGAGCACATGCTGGGAGGTTATAGATGGTAAGGGGGTTCTATGAGCACATGCTGGGAGGTTATAGATGGTAGGTGGGTTCTATGAGCACCTGCTGGGCGGTTATAGATGGTAGGGGGGTTCTATGAGCACATGCTGGGAGGTTATAGATGGTAGGGGGGGTTCTATGAGCACATGGTGGGAGGTTATTGATGGTAGGGGGGTTCTATGAGCACATGCTGGGAGGTTATAGATGGTAGGGGGGTTCTATGAGCACATGCTGGGAGGTTATAGATGGTAGGGGGGTTCTATGAGCACATGCTGGGAGGTTATAGATGGTAGGGGGGGTTCTATGAGCACATGCTGGGAGGTTATAGATTGGGTTCTATGAGCACATGCTGGGAGGTTCTAATGGTTCTGTGAGCACATGCTGGGTTCTAGATGGTAGGGGGTTCTGTGAGCACATGCTGGGGGTTCTGTAAGAGCATGCTGGAGGTTTCTAGACGGTAGGGGGTTCTGTGAGCACATTCTAGGGGGTTCTAGATGGTAGGGGGCTCTGAGCACATGCTGTGAGGTTCTAGAAATTAGGGGGTTCTGTGAGCACATGCTGGTAGGTTCTAAAAATGAGAGGGTTCTCAGAGCAAATGCTGGGAGGTTCTAGATGGTAGGGAGTTCAGTGATCACTCCATCCACATCACTCCATCCACACCACACTATCCACACCACACTATCCACACCAGTCCATCCCCATCCACCCCATCCCCATCCACCCCATCCCCATCCACCCCATCCCCACCAGTCTGATGTTACTTCATCTCTACCCGTCCACTTGAAAGGGAATGTTGGATTGAAGGTAATACGAGGATTCCTTGGTCGTTCATTATAGGGAGACCGAACAAGCTTGTCAGAAAGTGTGGGACAAGTCTTGGCTTTGAGTGGCCCAGAAAACTAACTGGATGTGTTATAATCCCTCCAGAGAGATGCCTTGGTGCTGGTGAGAATCTTTTGTTCCAAGGAATTGGATTTTCCTCCCGTTTCCTTGGACTCGAATTGCGTGCCGTTTCCCAGGCGCAGTGTGAACATTGGATATAATAAACTGTGTGGTTTATAACTATAAACACACGACATATACACCGAGAGGTTTAGGACTCTGAGTATACCGAGGGGTGGGTATATCTGTCTATATACACAGAGAGTTGTCCGTGCGTGTCAGTATATATACCCCAAGAGGTGTGTACGACTCGGTTCATATACATCGAGAGTTCCTATTTCAGGTGTGAAGGTTTTTCTTGACCGGTGGTGAACATGTTACACACGTTTTAATGACCCTTGTTTAGTCGATAAGCTTTAAACCCAATTAACCAGTCAACTGGGTATTATACCAACACTTTTCTTCAACAGATCAAGGATGGTGGTAGCGCTAACAGTACTAACACTGGTGTTGTCTTCAACAGATCAAGGATGGTGGTAGTGTTAACAGTACTAACACTGGTGTTGTCTTCAACAGATCAAGGATGGTGGTAGTGTTAACAGTACTAACACTGGTGTTGTCTTCAACAGATCAAGGATGGTGGTAGTGTTAACAGTACTAACACTGGTGTTGTCTTCAACAGATCAAGGATGGTGGTAGCGCTAACAGTACTAACACTGGTGTTGTCTTCAACAGATCAAGGATGGTGGTAGCGCTAACAGTACTAACACTGGTGTTGTCTTCAACAGATCAAGGATGGTGGTAGCGCTAACAGTACTAACACTGATGTTGTCTTCAACAGATCAAGGATGGTGGTAGTGTTAACAGTACTAACACTGGTGTTGTCTTCAACAGATCAAGGATGGTGGTAGCGCTAACAGTACTAACACTGGTGTTGTCTTCAACAGATCAAGGATGGTGGTAGTGTTAACAGTACTAACACTGGTGTTGTCTTCAACAGATCAAGGATGGTGGTAGTGTTAACAGTACTAACACTGGTGTTGTCTTCAACAGATCAAGGATGGTGGTAGCGCTAACAGTACTAACACTGGTGTTGTCTTCAACAGATCAAGGATGGTGGTAGTGTTAACAGTACTAACACTGGTGTTGTCTTCAACAGATCAAGGATGGTGGTAGTGTTAACAGTACTAACACTGGTGTTGTCTTCAACAGATCAAGGATGGTGGTAGCGCCTATATCGACGACAGGAAGGAACTAACAGTGCAGATAGAGTGGATAGAATCGTTGCTGCTTTTCCAAGCAACCTACCACAAGTACGATGACGTCACCAGAATGCACAACTACCAGATGAGGTAAGGTGTGTGTGTGTGTGTGTGTGTGTGTGTGTGTGTGTGTGTGTGTGTATACACGTGTGTGTACGTGTACGTATGTACGAAAGTCATTGGTGTTAGTATGTTTGCATCTCTTAAAATGAAGTATTCATCCACCTGAACAGTCATACATGTAACCTACATATGGACTTGTACACATCCCCCCCCCTCTCTCTCTCTCTCTCTCACACACACACACACACACACACACACACACACACACACACACACACACACACACACGAAACACTTATAGTCGTTGATACACTTGACACTTCCTGACTATAAACTATGTATACCTATCATACATCCTCATGTATACCTTTTTATTCATACACCTACATGAAACGTGAAAAACACGAATCAGAGCCAAACATTTCCACACACTACATATCGCCCCAAAAAGTGCTTACTAAAGTCATATTTAGAGCGAAACGTCTAATAAAACACTGATACTTGTATGCTTGTGTATGGCTGCTCGTCATTTAGTATAAATCTCCATGAAAAATACAAATATACGGTAATAATTTCAGGATGAGTATACATACTTTAAACGTTTTAGTGCCTCAGCATACATAATACAGACGTGAAGATACGTAATTCACACTGACAACACGCAAGACGCACTCAGATGAAACACAACACATACACGAAGAGAGACGTCGAAGATAGACGCGTGCAGTCACGCACGCCTCCAGGCACGCACGCACAGCTGCAGGCATGCATGCAGGCACGCACGCACTCCTACAAGCATGCAGGCACGCACACGCACGCAGGCATGCACGCTGGTAAATACAATTTTTTTACGCATATGATTCGGTTTATCCGTGTGTGTCTACATAAGTGGAGGCTCAGTCCTCCGTCCTCTGATTGCCGGAGAGATAGGGACAGGGAGATAGGGACAGAAAGGGACAGAGAGATAGGGACAGAGATATGGACAGAGATAGGGACAGAGAGATAGGGACAGAGAGATAGGGACAGAGAGATAGGGACAGAGATAGGGACAGAGAGATAGGGACAGAGAGATAGGGACAGAGAGATAGGGACAGAGAGATACAGACAGACATGGACAGATGCACACAGATACAGACAGACATGGACAGATGCACACAGATACAGACAGACATGGACAGATGCACACAGATACAGACAGACATGGACAGATGCACACAGATACAGACAGACATGGACAGATGCACACAGATACAGACAGACATGGACAGATGCGCACAGATATAGACAGACATGGACAGATGCACACAGATACAGAGACACACAGAATGACACACCGACACACGCCGACACACACACACGCCGACACACACACACGCCGACACACACACGCCGACACACACACACGCCGACACACACACACGCCGACACACACACACGCCGACACACACACAGGCCGACACACACACACGCCGACACACACACGCCGACACACACACACGCCGACACACACACACGCCGACACACACACGCCGACACACACACACGCCGACACACACACAGGCCGACACACACACAGGCCGACACACACACACGCCGACACACACACGCCGACACACACACACGCCGACACACACACACGCCGACACACACACACGCCGACACACACACACGCCGACACACACACGCCGACACACACGCCGACACACACACACGCCGACACACACACACGCCGACACACACACACGCCGACACACACACGCCGACACACACACACGCCGACACTCACACACGCCGACACACACACACGCCGACACACACGCAAAGTAATTTTCAAGGCAGAATCAACCCGAACCATGATCCTGCAGGAGAAAGCACGGCTGAGAGGCAAGCAGGAGTTCCGGAGTGTGTACCTCGACCGAGACAGAACACAGGACGAAAGGAAGACAATGAAAGAGAGAGTTCAAAAACGAAAGGAGAAATGGGAGGAAATGAAAAAGGAGAGCAGAATAACCCAGGATCAAATGGAAGGACAAGCGCACCCCCCAGAAACACCTGCAGAAGGACTCCAGCCACGACACCCCCAAGGCAACTGAACATTCCAAACCAACCATCACACACCGATCCCTCTGTTTCCACCCCCCGCACCACAGTTACAGTATTAGAACAGAAGTTGAAGGTTTGGTACACAAATGCAGATGGATTAACGAATAAACATGAGGAATGGCAAGAAAGAATCAATGAGAAGTCCCCAGACATCATAGCAGTTACAGAAACAAAACTCATGGAGACAATAACAGATGCAATCTTCCCACAAGGATACCAGATCATGAGGAAAGATAGAAGGGGTAGGGGGGGAGGTGGGGTTGCTCTGCTCGTAAAAAACAGATGGAAATTCGAGAAAATGGAAGGAATAGATGAGACAGGAGAAAGAGACTACATAGCAGGTACACTTCAGTCTGGGGAACACAAAGTGGTCATTGCAGTGATGTATAATCCACCACAGAACTGCAGGAGGCCAAGAGAGGAATATGAAGAGAGCAACAGAGCAATGGTGGACACACTTGCTGAGGTGGCAAGAAGAGCTCACTCCAGCAGAGCAAAGTTGCTGGTTATGGGGGATTTCAACCACAGGGAGATTGACTGGGAAAACCTGGAGCCACATGGGGGTCCCGAAACATGGAGAGCCAGGATGTTGGACGTGGTGCTGGAAAACCTCATGCACCAACATGTTAAGGACACTACCAGAGTGAGAGGGGAGGATGAACCAGCAAGATTGGACCTTGTGTTCACCCTGGGCAGCTCAGACATTGAGGATATCAAGTATGAGAGTCCCCTAGGAGCTAGCGACCACGTGGTTCTGTGCTTTGAATACATAGTAGAGCTGCAAGTGGAGAGAATAACAGGAGTAGAATGGGAAAAGCCTGACTATAAAAGAGGGGACTACATAGGGTTGAAGAACTTCATGCGGGAGGTCCAGTGGGACAGAGAACTGGCAGGAAAGCCAGTAAATGAAATGATGGAATATGTAGCAACAAAATGCAAGGAGGCAGTGGAAAGGTTCATTCCCAAGGGCAACAGTAACAACGGGAAGACCAGAACAAGCCCCTGGTTTACCCGACGGTGTAAGGAGGCAAAAACAAAGTGCAATAGAGAATGGAAAAAGTACAGAAGGCAGAGAACACACGAAAATAGGGAGATCAGTCGCAGAGCCAGGAATGAGTACGCACAGGTAAGGAGGGAGGCCCAGCGACAGTATGAAAATGACATAGCATCGAGAATCAAGACTGACCCGAAACTGTTGTATAGCCACATCAGGAGGAAGACAACAGTCAAAGACCAGGTGATCAGATTAAGGACAGAAGGTGGAGAACTCACAAGAAATGATCAGGAGGTATGTGAGGAGCTGAACAGGAGATTTAAGGAAGTTTTTACAGTAGAGACACGAAGGGCTGTGGGAAGACAGCACAGAAGGGAACATCAAGAGGGAATATACCAACAAGTGTTGGATGACATACGAACAACTGAGGAGGAGGTGAAGAAGCTCTTAAGTGACCTTGACACCTCAAAGGCGATGGGACCGGACAACATCTCCCCATGGGTCCTTAGAGAAGGAGCAGAGATGCTGTGTGTGCCTCTAACCACAATCTTCAACACATCCCTTGAAACTGGGCAACTACCTGAGAAATGGAAGACAGCTAATGTAGTCCCCATATTTAAGAAAGGAAACAGAAACGAGGCACTAAACTACAGACCTGTGTCTCTGACATGTATTGTGTGCAAAGTCATGGAGAAGATTATCAGGAGGAGAGTGGTCGAACACCTGGAAAGGAACAAGATTATAAATGAAAACCAGCATGGGTTCATGGAAGGCAAATCTTGTATCACAAACCTCCTGGAGTTTTATGACAAGGTAACAGAAGTAAGACACGAGAG
>NC_091342.1:24085504-24105504 GCF_038502225.1 Cherax quadricarinatus | reverse complement strand
CATGGGGGCCAAGATACTTGGAGGGCTAAGATGATGGAGGTGGTACTGGAGAACTTCATGTACCAACACGTAAGGGACACTACAAGAGAGAGAGGAGAGGATGAACCAGCAAGGCTGGACTTAGTATTCACCTTCAGTAGTGCAGATATCGAGGACATCACATATGAAAGACCCCTTGGGGCCAGTGACCATGTGGTTGTAAGCTTCGAATACACAGTAGAGCTACAAGTGGAGGGAGAAGCAGGAAGGCCAGGACGAATGAAGCCAAACTACAAGAAAGGGGACTACACAGGAATGAGGAACTACCTGAACGGGGTTCAGTGGGACAGAGAACTGGCAGGGAAGCCAGTTAATGAGATGATGGAATATGTAGCAATAAAATGCAAGGAGGCTGAGGAGAGGTTTGTACCCAAGGGTAACAGGAGTAATGAAAAAGCCAGGATGAGCCCATGGTTTACCCAAAGGTGCAGGGAGGCAAAAACCAAGTGTGCTAGGGAATGGAAGAAATATAGAAGGCAAAGGACCCAGGAGAATAAGGAGAACAGTCGTAGAGCCAGAAATGAATATGCACAGATAAGAAGGGAGGCCCAAAGACAATATGAAAATGACATAGCAGCGAAAGCCAAATCTGACCCGAAACTGTTGTACAGCCACATCAGGAGGAAAACAACAGTCAAGGACCAGGTAATCAGGCTAAGGAAGGAAGGAGGAGAGACAACAGGAAATGACCGGGAAGTATGTGAAGAACTCAACAAGAGATTCAAAGAAGTGTTCACAGAGGAGACAGAAGGGACTCCAGAAAGACGGAGAGGTGGGGCACACCACCAAGTGCTGGACACAGTGCACACAACCGAGGAAGAAGTGAAGAGGCTTCTGAGTGAGCTAGATACCTCAAAGGCAATGGGGCCAGATAACATCTCCCCATGGGTATTGAGAGAGGGAGCAGAGGCGCTATGTGTACCCCTAACAACAATATTCAATACATCTATCGAAACAGGGAGATTGCCTGAGGCATGGAAGACAGCAAATGTAGTCCCAATCTTTAAAAAAGGAGACAGACATGAAGCATTAAACTACAGACCAGTGTCACTGACATGTATAGTATGCAAAATCATGGAGAAGATTATCAGGAGAAGAGTGGTGGAACACCTAGAAAGGAATGATCTCATCAACAGCAGCCAGCATGGTTTCAGGGACGGGAAATCCTGTGTCACAAACCTACTGGAGTTCTATGACATGGTGACAGCAGTAAGACAAGAGAGAGAGGGGTGGGTGGATTGCATTTTCTTGGACTGCAAGAAGGCGTTTGACACAGTTCCACACAAGAGATTGGTGCAAAAACTGGAGGACCAAGCAGGGATAACAGGGAAGGCACTACAATGGATCAGGGAATACTTGTCAGGAAGACAGCAGCGAGTCATGGTACGTGGCGAGGTGTCAGAGTGGGCACCTGTGACCAGCGGGGTCCCGTAGGGGTCAGTCCTAGGACCAGTGCTGTTTCTGGTATTTGTGAACGACATGACGGAAGGAATAGACTCTGAGGTGTCCCTGTTTGCAGATGACGTGAAGTTGATGAGAAGAATACACTCGATCGAAGACCAGGCAGAACTACAAAGGGATCTGGACAGGCTGCAGAACTGGTCCAGCAATTGGCTCCTGGAGTTCAATCCCACCAAGTGCAAAGTCATGAAGATTGGGGAAGGGCAAAGAAGGCCGCAGACGGAGTACAGTCTAGGGGGTCAGAGACTACAAACCTCACTCAAGGAAAAAGATCTTGGGGTGAGTATAACACCAGGCACATCTCCTGAAGCGCACATCAACCAAATAACTGCTGCAGCATATGGGCGCCTAGCAAACCTCAGAACAGCATTCCGACATCTTAATAAGGAATCGTTCAGGACCCTGTACACCGTATACGTTAGGCCCATATTGGAGTATGCGGCACCAGTTTGGAACCCACACCTAGCCAAGCACGTAAAGAAACTAGAGAAAGTGCAAAGGTTTGCAACAAGACTAGTCCCAGAGCTAAGAGGTATGTCCTACGAGGAGAGGTTAAGGGAAATCAACCTGACGACACTGGAGGACAGGAGAGATAGGGGGGACATGATAACAACATACAAAATACTGAGAGGAATTGACAAGGTGGACAAAGACAGGATGTTCCAGAGATTGGACACAGTAACAAGGGGACACAGTTGGAAGCTAAAGACACAGATGAATCACAGGGATGTTAGGAAGTATTTCTTCAGCCACAGAGTAGTCAGTAAGTGGAATAGTTTGGGAAGCGATGTAGTGGAGGCAGGATCCATACATAGCTTTAAGCAGAGGTATGATAAAGCTCACGGCTCAGGGAGAGTGACCTAGTAGCGATCAGTGAAGAGGCGGGGCCAGGAGCTCGGACTCGACCCCCGCAACTTCAACTAGGTGAGTACAACTAGGCGAGTACACACATACACATACACATACACACACACACACGCACACACATACACACACACACACACACACACGCACACACACACACACACACACACACACACACACACACACATACACACACACATACACACACACACACGTACACACACACATACACACACACACACACACACACACACACACACACACACACACACACACACACACACACACACACACAGGGATGTTAGGAAGTACTTCTTCAGCCACACAGTAGTCAGGAAGTGGAATAGTTTGGGAAGCGATGTAGTGGAGGCAGGACCCATACATAGCTTTAAGCAGAGTTATGGTAAAGCTCACGGTTCAGGGAGAGTGACCTAGTAGCGACCAGTGAAGAGGCGGGGCCAGGAGCTTGGACTCGACCCCTGCAACCTCAACTAGGTGAGTACAACTAGGTGAGTACAGGCCGACACACACACACGCCGACACACACACGCCGACACACACACACGCCGACACACACACACGCCGACACACACACACGCCGACACACACACACGCCGACACACACACGCCGACACACACACGCCGACACACACACAGGCCGACACACACACAGGCCGACACACACACGCCGACACACACACGCCGACACACACACACGCCGACACACACACGCCGACACACACACGCCGACACACACACACGCCGACACACACACGCCGACACACACACGCCGACACACACACGCCGACACACACACGCCGACACACACACACGCCGACACACACACAGGCCGACACACACACGCCGACACACACACAGGCCGACACACACAGGCCGACACACACAGGCCGACACACACACGCCGACACACACACGCCGACACACACACGCCGACACACACACGCCGACACACACACGCCGACACACACACGCCGACACACACACGCCGACACACACACGCCGACACACACACGCCGACACACACACGCCGACACACGTCGACACACGCCGACACACGCCGACACACACACGCCGACACACGCCGACACACACACCGATACACACACCGATACACACACCGACACACACACCGACACACACACACCGACACACACACACCGACACACACACACCGACACACACACCGACACACACCGACACACACACACACACACACACACACACACGCACACACACACACACACGCCGACACACACACACGCCGACACACACCGACACACACACACACACACACACACACACACACACACACACACACACACACACACACACACACACCGACACACACACACACACACACACCGACACGCGCCGACACACACCGACACACACGCCGACACACGCCGACACACACACGCCGACACACACACGCCGACACACACACGCCGACACACACACGCCGACACACACACGCCGACACACACACGCCGACACACACACGCCCACACACACACGCCGACACACACACGCCGACACACACACGCCGACACACACACGCCGACACACACACGCCGACAAACACACGCCGACACACACACGCCGACACACACACGCCGACACACACACCGACACACGCCAACACACACACACACCGACACACACTGACACAGGCCGACACACACACACACACACCGACACACACACGCCGACACACACACGCCGACACACACACGCCGACACACACACGCCGACACACACACGCCGACACACACACGCCGACACACACGCCGACACACACACGCCGACACACACACCGACACACGCCCCCACACACACCTACACACGCCGACACACACACACACACCGACACACACTGACACAGGCCGACACACACACACACACACCGACACACACACACCGACACACACACACCGACACACACACACCGACACACACACACGCCGACACACACACGCCGACACACACACGCCGACACACACACGCCGACACACACACCGACACACACACGCCGACACGCACACGCCGACACGTACACGCCGACACGCACACGCCGACACGTACACGCCGACACACACACGCCGACACACACACGCCGACACACTCACGCCGACACACACACGCCGACACACACACACGCCGACACACACACACGCCGACACACACACACGCCGACACACACACGCCGACACACACACGCCGACACACACACGCCGACACACACCGACACACACACGCCGACACACACACGCCGACACACGCCGACACACACACGCCGACACACACACGCCGACACACACACGCCGACACACACACGCCGACACACACACGCCGACACACACACGCCGACACACACACGCCGACACACACACACGCCGACACACACACGCCGACACACACACGCCGACACACACACACGCCGACACACACACACACACACACACACACACACACACACACGCCGACACACACACGCCGACACACACACGCCGACACACACACGCCGACACACACACACGCCGACACACACACACGCCGACACACACACGCCGACACACACACGCCGACACACACACACGCCGACACACACACGCCGACACACACACGCCGACACACACCCTCCGACACACACACACACACACACACACACACACACACACACACACACGCCGACACACACACGCCGACACACACACGCCGACACACACACGCCGACACACACGCCGACACACACACGCCGATACACACACACGCCGACACACACACGCCGACACACACACGCCGACACACACACACGCCGACACACACACACACACACACACACACACACACACGCCGACACACACACGCCGACACACACACGCCGACACACACACGCCGACACACGCCGACACACACACGCCGACACACACACACGCCCACACACACACACGCCGACACACGCCGACACACACACGCCGACACACGCCGACACACACACGCCGACACACACACGCCGACACACACCCTCCGACACACACACACACACACACACACACACGCCGACACACACACGCCGACACACACACGCCGACACACACACGCCGACACACACACGCCGACACACACACGCCGACACACACACGCCGACACACACACACCGACACACACACCAACACACACACGCTGACACACCGACACACACACACACCGACTCTCACGCCGACACACACACACACCGACACACACACCGACACACACACACACACACACACACACACACACACACACACACCGAACCGACACATACACCGACACACACCGACACACACACCGACACACACACCGACACATCGAAACACACACCGAAACACACAACCGACACACAACCGACACACACACACAACCGACACACACACACAACCGACACACACAACCGACACACACACACAACCGACACACACACACAACCGACACACACACACAACCGACACACACACACACAACCAACACACACACACACAACCGACACACACACACAACCGACACACACACAACCGACACACACACACAACCGACACACACACACAACCGACACACACACACACCGACACACACACACCGACACACACACACACACACACACACACACCGACTGACGCGCGCGCGCGCGCGCACACACACACACACACACACACACACACACACACACACACACACACACACACACACACACACGCCGACACGCGCGCGCGCGCACACACACACACGCCGACACACACGCCGACACACACACCGACACACACACCGACACACACACCGACACACACACCGACACACACACCGACACACACACCGACACTCAACGACACCGACACTCACCGACACACACACCGACACACACCGACACACACCGACACACACACCAACACTCACCGACACACACACAACCATACACAGTTTTAAGACGAGGTTTGATAAAGCTCATGGAGCGGGGAGAGAGAGGGCCTAGTAGCATCCGGTGAAGAGGCGGGGCCAGGAGCTAGGACTCGACCCCTGCAACCACAAATAGGTGAGTACATACACATCGACACACGCACACATCGACACACACACACGCCGACACACACACGCCGACACACACACACACACACACACACACACACACACACACACACACACACACACACACCGACACACACATACACATACCGACACACGCCGGCGCGCGCGCGCGCGCACACACACACACACCGACACACACCGACACACATCGACACACACCGACACACACCGACGCACACCGACACACACACACACACACACACACACACACACACACACACACACACACACACACACACACCGACACACACACACCGACACACACACACCGACACACACACACACCGACACACACACACACCGACACACACACACCGACACACACACACCGACACACACACACCGACACACACACACCGACACACACACCGACACACACACACCGACACACACCAGCACACACACACACCAGCACACACACACACCAGCACACACACACACCAGCACACACACCAGCACACACACACCAGCACACACACACCAGCACACACACACACACACACACACACCGACACACACACACCGACACACACACACCGACACACACACACACCGACACACACACACACCGACACACACACACCGACACACACACCGACACACACACCGACACACACACACCGACACACACCGACACACACACACACACCGACACACACACACACACACACACACACACACACACACACACACACACACACACACACACACACACACACACACACACACACCGACAGACCTGTTTCACTAACGGGTATAGTATGCAAAGTCATGGAGAAGATAATCAGGAGAGTGGTGGAGCACGTGGAAAGAAACATGTGTATAAACAACCAGCATGGTTTCAGGGAAGGAAAATCCTGTGTCACAAACCTACTGGAGTTTTATGACAAGGTGACAGAAGTAAGACAAAGAGAGAGAGGGGTGGATAGACTGCACTTTCTTGGACTGCAAGAAGGCCTTCGACACAGTTCCTCACAAGAGATTAATGCAAAAGCTAAAGGATCAGGCACCCAAAACAGGAAAAGCACTGCAATGGATCAATGAATACCTGACAGTGGGGCAACAAAGAGTCATGGTACGTGATGAGGTGTCAAAGTGGGCGCCTGTGACAAGCAGGGTTCCTCAGGGGTCAGTTCTAGGACCTGTGCTGTTTTTGGAATATGTGAATGACATAACGGAAGGGATAGACTCGGAAGTGTCCTTGTTTGCAGATGATGTGAAGTTAATGAGGAGAATCAAATCGGTCGAGGATCAGGCAGGACTACAAAGAGACCTGGACAGGCTACAAGCCTGGTCCAGCAACTAGCTCCTTGAATTTAACCCCGCCAAATGCAAAGTCATGAAGATCGGGGAAGGGTAAAGAAGACCGCAGAATCTTCTAAGTGGCCAAAGACTGCAAACCTCACTCAAGGAAATAGATCTTGGGGTGAGTATAGTATCGAGCACATCTCCTGAGGCGCACATCAGTCAGATAACTGCTGCAGCATACGGGGGTCTGGCAAACCTAAGGATAGGGTTCCGGTACCTCGGTAAGGAATCGTTCAAGACTCTGAACACCATATACGTCAGGCCCATACTGGAGTATGCAGCACCAGTTTGGAATCCATACCTGGTCAAGTACATCAATAAATTAGAGAAAGTGCAAAAGTTGCAACAAGACTAGTTCCACAGCTAAGGGAATTGTCCTACGAAGAAAGGTTAAGCGAAAGTGGCCTCACGACACTGGAGGACAGGAGGGTCAGGGGAGACATAATAACGACGTATAAAATACGGCGTGGAATAGACAAGATGAACAAAGACGGGATGTTCCAGAGATGGGACACAGAAACAAGGGGTCACAATTGGAAGTTGAAGACTCAGATGAGTCAAAGGGATGTTAGGAAGTATTTCTTCAGTCAGAATTGTCAGGCAGTGGAATAGCCTAGAGTGACGTAGTGGAGGCAGGAACCATACTTTCTTTTAAGAAGAGGTTTGATAAAGCTCATGGATCAGGGAGAGAGAGGACCTAGTAGCAGTGAGGAGGCGGGGCCAGGAGCTGACTCAACCCCTGCAACCACAAATTGGTGAGTACAAATAGGCGAGTACACACCGACACACACACACACACACACACACACACACACACACACACACACACACACACACACACACACACACACACACACACACACACACACACACACGCGCGCGCGCGCGCGGTGATACAGGCCTAGCTGACATCAATGACGTACTACTATATTGAAAGCAGAACATTTCGGATGGGACCCCCACCAGTCGACTAACACCCAGATACTCTTTATTACTGATGGGTGAACATAGACAATCGGTGTAAGGAAACGCACCCAATGTTTCAACCCACTCCGGGAATCGAACCCGGACATCACCGTGTGAAGCAAGAGCTTTTGCCACCAAGCCAGGGGCCTGATGGCAAGTACAAATTGGCGAGTACACAACACACACACACAAGGATCAATAAGGAGTTACTTGTTTGTGTAACATTTACAAAATACTCTCCACATCACCTCTTGGCCACTCAACTAATACCTGCCTCTAATTACGTAATAACACTACTACTAATTGCCCTCGCATGCTGCATAATTGGCAATTAGTGTACGTGTGTGTGTGTACACGTTTGTGTGTACGTGTACTCACCTAATTGTACTCGCCTAATTGTGGCTGCAGGGGTCGATTCATATTTAGTGTTAGTTACCATTTTGTCCTAGGCACATGTCGATTAGACACTAGGCCTGTGTGTGTGTGTGTGTGTGTGTATGTGTACTCACCTATTTGTGGTTGCAGGGGTCGAGTCTTAGCTCCTGGCCCCGCCTCTTCACCGGTTGTGTGTGTGTGTGTACTCACCTAATTGTACTCACCTAATTGTGGTTGCAGGGGTCGAGACTCAGCTCCTGGCCCCGCCTCTTCACTGATCGCTACTGGATCCTCTCTCTCTCTGCTTCCTGAGCTTTGTCATACCTCTTGTCATACCTGTTGTATGTGCGTGTATGTGTATGTTCGTTACCATTTTGTCCTGTGTGTGTATGTGTGTGTGTACTCAGTTGTACTCACCTAGTTGAGGTTGCAGGGGTCGAGTCCTAGCTCCTGGCCCCGCCTCTTCACTGGCCGCTACTAAGTCACTCTCCCTGAACGGTGAGCTTTATCATACCTCTGCTTAAAGCTATGTATGGATCCTGCCTCCACTACATCGCTTCCCAAACTATTCCACTCCTGACTACTCTGTGGCTGAAGAAATACTTCCTAACATCCCTGTGATTTTGTGTATGTGTGTACGTACGTACGTACGTACGTGCACTCGTTGCTTTGTCTTGAGGTTTCAATATGATACCTGTGGGTTTTGCGTTTTCTCGAAGCAAGAATTCCTTCACGGTTGGTGTTGGGTCAGGTGCTGTTTCCTTCTGCACAGTGGGTGTAGGATCCAGCCTCCTAGCCATGGCCACACAACACACACACACACACACACACACACACACACACACACACACACACACACACACACACACACACACGCAATACTCATTCACAGACAAAAATTAGAAGTTTTCTCAATTTCCTGGATTATATACATGTGCCGAATAAGTAAAACTGGTCAGTTAGCAAGAACTCGTTTAAAATTAAGTCCTTTTTTCTCTTATACGTTTCAAGATATATTTTTTCGCTTATGTTAATGTGAAAATTAATAATTTTGTACCAAAAGAACTTTAGAAAACTTACCTAACCTTATTATAACAAGCGTAATTTAATTTAATCTAATCCAGCTAAATATATTTTAGATAAGTTTACAATAATTCAATAAACAAACACAGTGAAATATATTTTTTTTCGTGAGGTTCAGAATGATTTTTGCGAGATTATTGCATACACAATTTTCACTTGCCTTATTCGACAAGAAGAGCGTTGCTATTTAAGCCAAAATCGCAAGTTTTACCTATTACACTCCGGCCGTGTCCCTCCCAGATCGGATGACCTGACGATTGCTCAGATGTTTCTCTAAACTGCAACACGTCTCCACTACTTCAGAGCGCAGGTTCTGTACTTTCCACGTCCAGGACACAAGACTGGCTAACCGATTTCTCTGAATCACTTCATAAATGTTACCTGTCTCATACTCCATCAGCACGTCAAATAATCAGTCACCTCCACTCCTGTCTAACATGCTCACACAAGCCTGTTGGATGTGCAAGCCCCTAGCACTCAAAACCCCCTTTACTCCTTCCCAACCATTCTCAAGAAGGCGACCCCCTCCTCCCCTCCACCCCAGATTTATTTACCCTAGATAACCTATTTTTCTCTACCTCTAAATGTCCAAACACCTCAACAACCCCTCCTCAGCCCTCTGAATAATTTTGGCAACTTCCCTTCTCCTAATCACCAAACTTCAAATTTTCTGCATAATCACACTACACATTGTCTTGAAGACAACGCTTGAAGAACGCTGCTACGTTCAAAACTCTTGCCTCGCATCAGTACAACAGTGTTGCTTCACTCTACTCTGGTACGTTTCCCTTTGTTAGCCTCTATGAATGTTTTAATGCACCATTTACATTTTTTATTTAATTTCTACGGTTCAGCTCATCTTTTATGGAACCATCTACCTCCAAGTCCACTCCAAAATATCTGAATACATTTACCTTCCTTCTACCTCCAACCTGGTATCCAGTCTCTTATTGCTTAGATTTTTTTTTGATACTCTCATCACCTTCCTTTTTCCTATGTTTACTGTTAATTTCCTTCTTTTGCGCAGCCTCCGAAATTGGTTTACCAACTTTTTACAACTTCTTCCGAATCCCCCAAAATAACTGTTATCGACAAAAACCAACTGTGACAACTCCCACTCAGATTAAACTATCTTTTAACCCCACACTTCTCCACATCTAAAAACATGTTCACTTCTTTTGCAACACCATCTATAAATATGTTAAAGTACATACCCTTGTCTAAGGCCTACTTTTATTGGAACATAATCTCCCTCTCTCCTACATACCCTAACCTGGGTTCTTTATTAATTTAAATAACCTGTCACCTATTGTAAACATTTGCAACATTTACCACATTCCTCTCCTAGCCACCGTATCATATGCCTTTTCTAAATCCATAATGCAATGAAAAGTTCCCCACCTTTATCAAAGTATTGTTTACCTGTATGATTCGACACATCCCCTTCCCTTCCCTAAACCATGCGACTCTGCAGTCCTGTCTTACCCATAATTTTTTCAATAATAACTTTATCATGCACTTTTCATGGTATACTCAGCAGACTTATTCCCCCAATAATTCTTGCTCTTTTATTCCCTTTTCTCCTTATACAAACGTGCACGATCTCTGCCAGTCCCTAGGTACCTTCCTCCCTTTCATACACATAATGAACAAAGGCATCAACGACTCTAAATCCGTATCCCAACCTGTTTTTAACATTGAGGTCTTGATCACATCAATCCCAGGTGCATTGCCCCCTTTTATTCTACTCTCTGCCTCACACACCTCCTCCACACTTTATTTTGGCTCTTCCTCACTCCTAAAAGGTGTTATTCCTACCTGTCCTGTGCTTGAAATCCCTGCCTTCTCCTCTTCAACATTCCACAATTCCTTAAAATATTCTCTCCATCTTCCCATATAATGGCTCCCCTTTTTTTGTTTTTAACTGTTTAATCCATTTGTTCCCAAGGCTTTCTCGACTTACTGATCGCACTCTAAAACTTTCTTATTCTCAGTAAAATTTGTTGATAAAACTTCTCCCATTTCTCATTAGTTGTTGTTCTGCTCCCCATCACCACTCTGTTAACCTCTCTTACTCTCCATATCCTCCACCCTATTTATATTACTTCTACACTGTCCAAAAAACCCTCTCGTATGCCAACTTTCCCCTCGTCATAACACCAATCATTCTTCCTACCCTCCTTTACCCTCAGTTACTCTTCCTACCCTCGTATACCCTCAAATTCCTGCTACACACACTAACACTGCATTTTTAAATTTACCCCATACCTCCATGACCTCGTTAACTATACACTCTCTCTGGCTCATATTTCTCTAAATGGTTGCTTATAATTTACCCTAACTGTCTCATAAAATTTATAACCTTCTACTTACCCATCGATAACATTCTCCTTTTACCCCATCTACCTCTTACTGTAACTACCAACAAATAATGATACATCTGTCGCCCTTCTAAGAACATGCACAGATGTATCTCGTACCCTTGTGCTCTATTTTTTTAAAATACATATTACCTACTACCAAGCCTATTTATATACACAGTTCAATTAGAGGTTTTCCCTTTATTTACCCCTGACACTCCAAACTTACCTACAGCACTCTGCATAAAACTGTTTCTCTTATTTAGTATTTAGGTCCCCCACAATAGTTTTAACACTTGGTTAAAAACTCCCTTAACGCTTGCTCTATATCTCCTTAAATCTCTCCTCTATAATCCTCTCTTCCCGAGATGCATAAACACTTACTATTACCCACTTCTCACAAACCTCCCTTGTTTTAATCCACATCTTTCTTAAATCTACACCTCTCTTCTTTTCATAATCGATTTATATATACAGTAATGAATCAGCCTGGACTTCCTACTCATTTCTGCAACATTGCAAACTCCTGAAGTATTGATTGCAACACGAAAGGCTTAGAGGTCTCATTCAGCTTCCCTGTGGTTATTTTGTATATATATATATATATATATATATATATATATATATATATATATATATATATATATATATATATATATATATATATATATATATATATATATATATATATATATATGCAAAACAACTACGGGGGGATTAGAGTGATAGCTCTAGGCCTCTCGTCTTGCAATCAACACATCAGGAGCTTGCAAAATTGCAGTAAAGATGAGGATGTCCAAGCATCTCTGTCCCAGATTTTCGCTTGGCCGACTTCATGGGACTGAAAAATTACCTGGATGGGCTAAATTGGGATGTCCTGACTATGGGTTAGGTAGGTGATCTTGGTTGTCAGTATGACGTTTTTCAGAGCATAGTTCTAGCTGCCCAGACAACTTTTGTTCCGAGTAGGGAAATTAGATCTAACAAAAATGATCCCAAATGGATGAACAATAAATAGATTAAAACATCTCATTGGTCAAAAGAGAGGCATATATAGGCGTATCAAAAGAGGGGATGGGCAGTTAAGAAATCAATATATTCAATTGAAGAGAGAAATAAAGAAAGGAATAAGAAAAGCAAAAAGGGATTATGAGGCTAAGGTCGCAAGGGATTCAAAGACTAACCCTAAAGGGTTCTTTCAGGTATACGGAAGTAAGATTAGGGACAAGATTGGCCCACTTAAAGAGTAACTCTGGTCAGATCACTGACAGTGATAAGGATATGTGTGAAATTCTCAATACCTACTTCCTCTTAGTTTTCACCCAGGAAAATACTAGCGATATTCCTGAAATAATAGATTATGTAGAACAGGATGATGATAAACTATGCACAATTGCAGTAACTAGTGACATGGTCCTCAGACAAATAGAGAAACTAAAACCTAACAAATCCCCAGGTCCTGATGAACTGTTTGCAAGGGTGTTAAAGGAATGTAAAGAAAAACTTGTCATACCTTTGGCGAATCTTTTTAACATATCACTACAAACTGGCATAGTGTCTAATAAGTGGAAAATAGCAAATGTAATGTCTATTTACAAGGCAGGTGACAGGTCCTTGGCTTCGAACTATAGACCAATAAGCCTTACCTCCATAGTGGGAAAATTTATGGAATCAAAAATTGCCGTAGCAATTCGTAGCCATCTTGATAGGCACAGATTGATTAATGAATCTCAACACGGTTTTACAAGGGGCGTTCCTGTCTTACGAATTTACTAACATTTTTCAGTAAGGTGTTTGAGGAGGTAGATCGTGGTAATGAATGTGATATTGTGTATATGGACTTCAGTAAGGCTTTCGATAGAGTTCCACATCAGAGGCTACTGAGGAAACTTAAGGCACACGGAACAGAAGGAATTTTTTCCTGGGTAGAGGCATGGCTGACAAATAGGCAGCAGAGAGTTTGCATAAATGGGGAGAAATCAGAATGTGGGCACGTCACAAGCGGTGTTCCTCAGGGGTCAGTGTTGGGCCCGTGTTTTTTTTTTTTTTTTTTTTTTTTTTTTACACAGGGTTTGACAAGGTTAAGGATCCCTAGCTTTATTGACAAGCTATTTACAGGTTAAGAATTCCTAACTTTATTGGCAAGCTAAGAGCTGTTACCTACATCAGCTCATTTGAAAGCATTTTTATTGTTATGAGACATACAAGTAGGGAACAGGATGAAGTTGGAGCCATCTGTGGGCCAGCATTTTCATTTGATCAACTGACTTTATCTCGTTGACATCATTATGCTGTACGAATGTGTTCCATACTCGAGTCATCCTGGGTATGTATGATCTCAGATGGAGTGATGTTCTGGAGAAGGGTATAGCCAGAGTGAAGTTGCTGCTTTCTGCCCGTCTTGTGGCATAAAAGCTTGTTTCACGCTGTCCTCGAAGTGGATCCAAGTGTGGTATTTTGACAATATTGGCCTTGTACATAACAGTAAGGCCACCCACATACCTTCTATGTTGAAGGCTCTGCTGAAATGACAGATCTATCCAGGATGGGTCCAGGCGAGAGATGAGACGTCTTGCTCTGTTCTCTACTCTGTCAAGCAGTCGCAGATGAGAGGGGGGGGGGGGCAGGCAAACCAAGAAAGTGGAGCATACTCAAGGTGTGAGCGTACTTGTGCCTCGTACAGGATCTTGCAACCCCTACTGTCAAGCAGATGCGAGATACGGTGAAGTGCTGTAAGCTTCCTGGCTGCCTTGTTTGCAAGATTTACAACATGGTTCTTCATGGTTAGTTTGGAGTCAAATTTCACCCCAAGGATATCAACTTCTTCTCCAGGTGCCAACACCCTCCCATTCATCCTTACTACTGCACCAGCATTACCTTCATGGTGCCTAGAGACGATCATCATTTGCGTTTTCTCAGGTGCAAATGTTACTTGCCATCTATTTCCCCAAACTGATATAGCTCTCAGCTGGTGACTGATGTAGCTTAGAGCAGCTGGCATTTCTTCTCTTGGATAAGTGAATGTCAGTGTACAGTCGTCTGCATATGCATGTGATTCTGGGATGAGATGAAGAAGGTCGTTGAAGTAGACATTCCATAACAATGGACCCAGCACGCTTCCTTGTGGAACACTTGCCCCAGTAGGATGTCTTACTGATTCCGTTCCATTGAGAACTACACTTAGAGATCTACCATGAAGGTAATCACTGAGGAGACATAGCGTAGAGCCTGCAGTTCCCAGTGCTTGAAGTTTTGCTAAGAGGCCCTGGTGCCACACCCGGTCGAAAGCGCCAGATGAGGGAATAAATAGCGACATAAGCAAATTTGCTGATGACACCAAAATAGGCCGTCGAATTCATTCTAATGAGGACACTATTACACTCCAGGATGATTTGAATAGACTGATGCAATGGTCGGAGAAGTTGCAGATGCAGTTTATTATAGACAAATGCAAAGTTCTAAATGTTGGACAGGAAAATAACCATGCGACATGTAAACTAATAATGTAGATCTTAATAGTACTGATTGCGAAAAGGATTTTGGAGTTCTGGTTAGCAGTAATCTAAAACCAACACAACAGTGCACTAGTGTTCGCAATAAAGCTAACAGAATTCTTGGCTTCATATCTAGAAGTATAAATAATAGAAGTCCTCAGGTTGTTCTTCAACTCTGTATATCCTTGGTTAGGCCTCATTTAGACTATGCTGCTCAGTTCTGGTCACCGTATTACAGAATGGATATAAATGCTCTGGAAAACGGACAGACGAGGATGACAAAGATGATCCCATGTATCAGAAATCTTCCCTATGAGGATAGACTGAGGGCCCTGAATCTGCACTCTCACGAAAGGCGTAGAATTAGGGGGGATATGATCGAGGTGTATAAATGGAAAACAGGAATAAATAATGGGGATGTAAATAGCGTGCTGAAAATTTCCAGCCAAGACAGGACTCGCAGCAATGGTTTCAAGTTGGAAAAATTCAGAGTCAGGAAGGATATAGGAAAGCACTGGTTTGGTCATAGAGTTGTGGACGAGTGGAACAAACTCCCGAGTACAGGGTAGCATTGAAAATTGGGTTGGGCAAATGTTTTGTTAGTGGGATGGATTGTAAAGGACTTGCCTAGTATGGGCCAACAGGCCTGCTGCAGTGATCCTCCTTTCTTATGTTCTTATATCCTCCTCTGTTCTGCATTTTTGCAAGCTCCTGATGTGTTGATTGCAACAAGAAAAGCCTAGAGCTATTCCACTCCCCCGTGGTTGTTTTGCGTCGTGTATCGTTTGGTTTGCGATATTTGCATTATATATATATATATATATATATATATATATATATATATATATATATATGTCGTGCCGAATAGGCAGAACTTGCGATCTTGGCTTAAATAGCAACGTTCATCTTGCCATATAGGACAAGTGAAAAATTGTGAATGCAATAATTTCGCCAAAATCATTCTGAACCTAACGAAAAAAAATATATTTGATTGTGTTTGTTTAGTATTAAATTATTGTAAACGTATTTAAAATATATTTAGTTGGGTTAGGCTAAAATAAATTGTTCTTGTTATAATAAGGTTAGGTAAGTTTTCTAAGATTCTTTTGGTGCAAAATTAAAAATTTTTACATTAACATTAATGAAAAAAATATATCTTTAAACGTACAAGAGAAAATTTTGGAAAGGACTTAATTTTAAATATAAGTTCTTGCTAATTGACCAGTTTTACATATTCGGCACGACATTATATATATATATATATATATATATATATATATATATATATATATATATATATATATATATATATATATATATATATATATATATATATGTCGTGCCGAATAGGCAGAACTTGCGACATTGGCTTAAACAGCAACGCTCATCTTGCCATATAGGGCAAGTGAAAATTTGTGTATGCAATAATTTCGCCAAAATCATTCTGAACCTAACGAAAAAAATATATTTCACTGTGTTTGCTTAGTATTAAATTATTATAGACAAATCTAAAATATATTTTGTTGGGTTAGGCTAAAATAAATTGTTCTTTTTATAATAAGGTTAGGTAAGTTTTCTAAGATTCTTTTGGTGCAAAATTAAAAATTTTTACATTAACATTAATGAAAAAAATATATCTTTAAACGTACAAGAGAAAATTTTGGAAAGGACTTAATTTTAAATATAAGTTCTTGCTAATTGACCAGTTTTACATATTCGGCACGACATTATATATATATATATATATATATATATATATATATATATATATATATATATATATATATATATATATATATATATATATATATATATATATATATATAACCCCTTGTTAAAAAGTTAACGTAATATAATTTAGCTTGATTCTAATAAACTTAGCTTTGATCAGTCTATATTTTGTTTTGCTTATCATCGACAGAATATACAATCTGCGACGTATATACATTGAGCGCAAATTTACACGGTTTGGCCAGACGGTCGTTGCTTTGTAAGCTGAGCTTGCAGGATCCTGAGTTAAAAGCACCACATTTGCGCCGGTGTCATTCCCTACCCTGCCAGGGGTTGGGAATGGAGCTGTCTTCTTCCACCTTGGCTCGAACCTGAGGGTACAGAGCTTCCCTGTATTTCATCGTTCAGCAATGATAACCAAATTACCTGGGAAAGTAATGTACTTTAAATCATAATAAAGGTATTTAGGACGATAATATACTCATAACGGCAATTAAGGTACCTGGAAAAGTAATTTAGGTAACTAGAACGACAACACAATTTCAAAACTACCTGCAACAATAATCAATGTATCTGGAACGGTAATCTATGTACCTGGAATGGAGTCCCTGGAACGGTAGTTTTATATTAAGGTTCCGGAAACGGTAATCAAGGCACCTGTAACTGGAACGGCCCATCAAGTAACTTTAAGTGCGGTGTCTGGAAGGGTAATATCGATGCAGTAATAGCAGTAACGAAGCTGCGATAATTTTTCATCTGATATTAACTGCAGCAGCAGCAGCAAGAGATGCATTAGTGTTATTAGTTGAAAGTTTTAATGGTCTCGTTGACATACTGGTAAAAGCAGCTGGTAGGAATAGTAGTAGATGGGACAGTTGTATTAGTGGTGGTAATAGTAGAGGTCAGTTATTTTTGAAGTGATACTAGAAGCACCATTTAGGTTACTGGTAAGAGTATCAGTCAACAAACTCTTATCTCAGGTAAGAGGACACATGTACAACTAATGTGACATTTTATTGTGGCAACGTTTCGCTCTCCAGGAGCTTTATCAAACGAAACGGTGGAGAGCGAAACGTTGCCACAATAAAATGTGGCATTAGTTGCAATTATCCTTCTACCTAACATATTGTTGGTAATTCTACCAACATTAATACATTTTATTGTGGCAACGTTTCGCTCTCCAGGAGCTTTAAGTCGTTATAAACAACACGTAGACACAGAGGGTATATAGAGGCTTAGAGTGAGGTGTAAGGCACAATATATTCGTTGAAGTAGCATATGTGATAAATGGGTTTGAAAACCGGCAAGTTGAAGATTTCAGACACTTATGCAACATATGGGAATATTTATAGAGGAAACGCTTCGCTACACAGTGGTTTCATCAGTCCAGGAGAGGAGTAGTTTGAGGTAGTCAGTCCCTCAGTCTGGAGTCGATGTGTTCAGTCCATCAATCTTGTAGAAAGTACAGCATATGGCCGGAAAAGTGGCTTATATACTGTAGTCAGGTGAGTGGAAGCAGGAGGAGGCGGGATCACAGTGGAAACATCCACTAGTGTAAGTAGGTCTTCGTCCAGAGGTTGGACAAGTGTTGAATTCCTTGTATCAAGATCCCATGATGTTGCAGTGTCTGAGAGAAGTGATAAATGGTTTTGAAAACAGACAAGTTGAAGGCTAAGGGACTGATTACCTCAAATTCTTCTCCATACACCTTTCTGCTTTGTATTGGACTGATGAAGCTACTGTATGGCGAAACGTTTCTTCAATAAAGATTCTCATATGTTGCGTAAGTGTCTCAATCTTCAACTCCTCGGTTTTTAAAACCATTTATCACGCATTAGTTTCAATTGTGACCTTTTACCTAACATATTATCGGTAATTTTCGCCAACATTATTACAATAAAAAGTTGAGTCATCTAAGATAAGTGTAAGTGATCTTATGCAATATAACTTAGCACGTCAGTATTTTACTTACTATTTAAAAATATATTTCAAGATTTGTAAATTATGTTTATCAAAATTTACAGCACAGGTAATATAGCGAGTCATAAAACGTGTTACATAGTAACTGATCACATCGACTCAAGACTGAGGGACTGATTACCTCAAACTACTACTGTTCTTCACCATTCTCCTTTGTATGGACTGATGAATCCACTGTGTGGCGAAACGTTTCCTT
>NC_091342.1:24058004-24080504 GCF_038502225.1 Cherax quadricarinatus | reverse complement strand
GTTTTGTAGCAGACTTTTTCTTCACTTTATTATGGACAAATTATTTGTTAAAAAACGTATATAGTGTTTTAATGAAGAACTGCGTAAGGCAGGGAAAATACATATTTATGTAGTAGATTATAAGTTTCTTTTTTTTTTAAACAGGGATTAACAAGGTTAAGGATTCCTAACTTTATTGACAAGCTAAGAGCTGTTACCTACATCAGCTCATTTGAAAGCATTTTTATTATGAAACATACAAGTAGGGAACAGGATGAAGTTGGAGCCATCTGTGGGCCAGCATTTTTATTTGATCAACTGACTTTATCTCGTTGACATCATTATGCTGTACGAATGTGTTCCATACTCGAGTCATCCTGGGTATATATGATCTCAGATGAAGTGATGTTCTGGAGAAGGGTACAGCCAGAGTGAAGTTGCTGCTTTCTGCCCGTCTTGTGGTATAGAAGCTTGATTCACGCTGTCCTCGAAGTGGTTCCAAGTGTCGTACTTTGACAATATTGGCCTTGTACATAACAGTAAGGCCACCCACATCCCGCCTGTGTTGAAGGCTCTGCTGAAATAACAGATCTACCCAGGATGGGTCCAGGTGAGAGGTGAAACGTCTTGCTCTGTTCTCTACTCTGTCAAGCAGTCGCAGGTGAGGGGGTGAGGGGCAGGCAAACCAAGAAAGTGAAGCATACTCAAGGTGTGAGCGTACTTGTGCCTCATGCAGAATTTTGCAACCCCTACTGTCAAGTAGATTCGAGATACGTCGAAGTCCTGTAAGCTTCCTGGCTGCCTTGTTTACAAGATTTACGACATGGTTCTTCATGGTCAGTTTGGAGTCAAATTTCACCTCAAGGATACCAACTTCTTCCCCAGGTATCAACACTCTTCCATTCATACTACTGCACCGGCATTACCATCATGGTGCCTAGAGACTATCATCATTTCTCTCTCTCTCTCTCTCTCTCTCTCTCTCTCTCTCTCTCTCTCTCTCTCTCTCTCTCTCTCTCCCTCCCCCCCTCCCTCCCTCCCTCCCCCCTCTCCCTCTCCCTCTCCCCCTCTCCCCCTCTCCCTCTCCCCCTCTCCCTCTCACTCTCTCCCTCTCCCTCTCCCTCTCTCCCTCTCCCTCCCTCCCTCTCTCCCTCCCTCTTCCTCCCTCCCTCTTCTCTCTTATCTTTTCTCTTTCTCCTGTCTTTCTATGGAACTTTTAATATGCAGCAATGTACCGGGGAGTGTGTTAAGCTGCCGTAAGCAATACAATCATTGGTTTGATATCTATTTTAAAGGACGGGAATCAGAGGCAACACGAAGTGAGAATTAAAATGTTTTATTTTTCGTATATTTGTGTGTGTGTTTTACACACACACACACACACACACACACACACACACACACACACACTCACACGCACACACACGCACACACACACGCGCGCACACACACACACACACACACACACACACACACACACACACACACACACACACACACACACACACAAGAGCAAGCAAGACTGGAACAGGTATGTACCCCAAGTACGAGAGTGAGCGAGTACACAGCTGGAGAGTAAGTTTGAAACACAGGTAAGTTTTGCACACTGTAAATTACCCAAAAAGTCAAGGTGCTGGTAGAGAGAGAACATGACACCCTTAAATGGAAACAGCCACCAGACAGGAGGTACAGCCATGAATAACAGGGTACGTACCCCTGTGGATCGAAGAGTACCACAGGGCAAGGGGGCAGAGTTATTGTCAGGGATGAGGAGACAGAATGGGGAAGGGTGCCGCAAGGATCGGTATTAAGACCCGTATTATTTCGGGTTTGTGAATGACATACCAGAGAGGATTGTCAGATGTATTCCTGTTTGCTCATGAGAAAATGGAAAAAAAACAATGAGGGCAGAGAAAGGCTACAAATGAATCCGGACAAATTGCAAGACTGGTCAGATAAAGGGTTGCGTGAATTTAGTTCCAACAAGTGCAAGATTATGAAGCTTCAGTAAGACCGGATACGGAGTATAGACTCTGAGGACAGAGGCTGAAGTGCTTGGTATATCGCCTGAGGCTCACAGCCGAAAAAAAAATGCAGCCAATGTTCGTCTGGTAAATCTAAGAGTAGCCTTGAGGAATCTCAACGAAGAGTCATTCGGAGCCTTTTATACAACATATATGAGGACTTTCTTGAATACGCAGCACCAGCATGGAACCCACTCCCGAAAAACCATTTTAAAAAATGTAGAAGGTACCTCTCCTTATATCTTATGCTATGGGAGCATAAGATACAAGGAGAGGCTAGTGAAATTGATAGGATAGACAGGGATAGCTGTTTGAGAGGCTGAAAACAGGTACCCGGGGGCGCAGTTACGATAGGACCCACGAGACTAGGGAGTGTAGCTGTTAAAACGGGTCCAGGAGCTAAGATTCAACCTTTGGAACCACATAAGTGAGTACACACACTCAAAGACGTACAAAAGATGTAACAAGTAAACGCGCACACCACACCGAAAATATTTAACAAAGTATCTAAATCCACTTGGAAAAATGGATCACGTTCGTTTGAGAATAACATGTGTTCACGTGAGGGTAAAAGAAATACATGAACAGGATCCACTGGATTATAAGAGGAAAATGTAAATCAAATTAGTGTCCATTAGAACTGAAGCCGAAACTCATCTACATTACGTTACCTAACTTTTATAAGCTTCTCTTTATACATTTATTGGTATTATTTACCTTCGTAGCATTCTGTCAGACACACCAGCACGAGTACCATGGTGTTCTACTCTAAGCTGACAAGCCTTCATAACCACGCCGCTACATTAACGCCCTCAAAGTCTTGGCCATAGATGAGAGCACCTTGTGGGGTTTAATCCCGGCTCTTTTTCCTTTCTCTGTAGTTTTTTCCTCTCCTCCATCTATTCTAAAATATCCTCTTTCTACCCCCCACCGCTAGTGGGGTCCTTAGCTGTGAGTTGTTCTAGTTACACAGCATCTTGCATCTAGTCTAAAAATTCATTTTTTGCCAGGCTTCCTTGCTGACTTCAGTTTGCTCTCAAGGCCTTTTGATGCCTTTTACCGCTGGGTTTAGCCCCGGCTCTTTCTTTTTCTTTAGCCTTTTCCTCTCCTCCATCTATCCTTCATCAATACTCACTCTCCTCAACCCCTGTGGGTACTTACCTGTGAATTCTAGTCTAGTCTACCATCTTTCTTATTACAGCCAACAAGGAGAAAGGGGTGAGTTGAACCACTCATTTTGGACCCTCCAAACAACAGGAATACCTAAGAAACTATAGTCAACAGTAAATTTAATGAACTCTATAAGTTTCCTTTGTAACGCCAGATTCTGAAACTCGCGACACAGGGTTAAAAATAAACTCCTGTATCTCGGTCCCAGCAACTTCTAGAGCAGCGAGTGTTTATGGTCTTCCCACTTAGGCCCATCACATCAGGCACTGACACGGCTCCTCGCAAGTTAGCCGGAACAATGGTAATACATTTATAGATTCTTCCGGGGACAAGGAACGTCATGTACAAGAAATTAAGCCGAGAATGTAACGTCTGTTTACTTATGAGCTTAACACCCAGGACGTTGAGCAATACCGTGACTGGAACAATGTGCAAATAACACGCACATAGAGAGCAGCTCTTGATGACATTTCGGTCCGACTTGGACCAATTTACAAGTCACGTTCGTGTGTTTGTATGACTTGTAAATGATCTGTCTGAATGAAACGTCGTCACAAGTTTCTGTCCTATGTGCGGGTTCTTTGTGCATTTGAATGAAGGTCGACAATTTCAGGTTTCCGGTCCTCGCTAGTGTTTAGGTCGATCTTATTGAATTCTGCGTGAATTTTAAAAGCAGCGCTCTAGCATGACAGTGGGGTTCCCCATTAGTGGACTAACTGGAAGCACAAAAAATCACCTCCATTTCCAGCATGGTGGCTGTGGTGTGTGGATGATATCCCACATAACTCACCAGTAGCAGAGACTCGACATCGTTCAGCCTTCTATTAAATTTACACTTGAATAGGAATGCGAAGCCAAACTCCCCTTTCAAGATGTGTTTCTTTGTAGATTTAGCGATAAACTGTCTTTCCGAGTGTGCGAAAAAATAACTAAGGACCTATGCACTACGTGTTGGACCCTGGCATCAATACGACACAGCTTAACTTAAATTCTATCTGAGCGCCCACAGGGTGTGCAGCCCTGAATATCTTCAACACTGAAAGGCACCTGAGAGACAGCTAGAAGCTAACATGGATAAGATAGAAAAAAAAATAGCTTCCAGTGTCATTTAAGAGAGGTAGGAGCTATCGATACGTGTGTACGTATGCCTGAACGTGCGTACATGAATGTACACGTGTATATGGATTTGTGGTAGTTAAGTAAGATCCACCAAGAAACAGGGCGTTTTTGGTCATCTGACAGAGGCCTTCTACTGGCTTACCGGTCCATCCCTCTAAATATTAAATTGGTTAGGGTGTGTACTTTAGTGTGTACATGTGTGAACGCGAGTATGTGTATATGAGTAGGTACGTTGTGTGTGTATACGAGTATGTACACATGTACATGAGTGTACAGTGTACATGATTAAGTATGTCAGTATGCGCGTGTATGTGTACCTGAGAATGCATGTGTATACTTGAGTATGTAAGTGCGAACTCGAGTGTGCGTACATGTGTATATGTGAGTATGTACGTGTATACATAAGTGAATGTACGTGTGTACATGAACGTGCGCACGTAAGCAACCTTGCAGTAATTGCATAATTCTGTCACTTTCAATTACAGTTACTTGTTACTTTGTATTAAGTTATTTTCCTCTATTTAAATTTCACTAATGTTGAAATCATTGTTAAATGTTGGAAACATTTAGCATTTTACTTCATGTTTTTCATTTAAATATAATTACTTCAACAGTGACACGAATAACAACATTAGTTACGTTTTTAATCAAGTTCAGAACATGTACATAATATTTATTACACTAAATCAACTAAATATCCACCAAGATCATATGTATATATATATATATATATATATATATATATATATATATATATATATTGTCGTGCCGAATAGGTAAAACTGGTCAATTAGCGAGAACTCGTTTAAAATTAAGTCCTTTATAAAATTTTCTCTTATACGTTTAAATGTATATTTTTTTCATTTATGTTAATGTAAAAATTTCAAGTGTACTGTTCTGTGTACGTATATTATACACACGCACACAGTATATTATACACACACACACAGTATATTATACACACACACACAGTATATTATACACACGCACACAGTATATTATACACACACACACAGTATATTATACACACACAGTATATTATACACACGCACACAGTATATTATACACACACAGTATATTATACACACACACACAGTATATTATACACACACACACAGTATATTATACACACGCACACAGTATATTATACACACGCACACAGTATATTATACACACACACAGTATATTATACACACGCACACAGTATATTATACACACACACACACAGTATATTATACACACGCACACAGTATATTATACACACGCACACAGTATATTATACACACGCACACAGTATATTATACACACGCACATAGTATATTATACACACACACACAGTATATTATACACACGCACACAGTATATTATACACACGCACACAGTATATTATACACACACACACAGTATATTATACACACGCACACAGTATATTATACACACACACAGTATATTATACACACGCACACAGACCTGTGTCTCTGACATGTATCGTGTGCAAAGTCATGGAGAAGATTATCAGGAGGAGAGTGGTCGAACACCTGGAAAGGAACAAGATTATAAATGAAAACCAGCATGGGTTCATGGAAGGCAAATCTTGTATCACAAACCTCCTGGAGTTTTATGACAAGGTAACAGAAATAAGACACGAGAGAGAGGGTTGGGTAGATTGCGTTTTCCTAGACTGCAGGAAGGCCTTTGACACAGTTCCCCACAAGAGATTAGTGCAGAAGCTGGAGGATCAGGCACACGTAAAAGGAAGGGCACTGCAATGGATAAGGGAATACCTGACAGGGAGGCAGCAACGAGTCATGGTACGTGAAGAGGTTTCACAGTGGGCGCCTGTTACGAGCGGGGTCCCACAGGGGTCAGTTCTAGGACCAGTGCTATTTTTGATATATGTGAACGACATGATGGAAGGAATAGACTCTGAAGTGTCCCTGTTCGCAGATGACGTGAAGTTGATGAGAAGAATTAAATCGGACGAGGATGAGGCAGGACTGCAAAGAGACCTGGAGAGGCTGGACATGTGGTCCAGTAACTGGCTTCTCGAATTCAATCCAGCCAAATGCAAAGTCATGAAGATTGGGGAGGGGCAAAGAAGACCGCAGACAGAGTATAGGCTAGGTGGACAAAGACTACAGACCTCACTCAGGGAGAAAGACCTTGGGGTGACCATAACACCGAGCACATCACCGGAGGCACACATCAACCAAATAACCGCTGCAGCATACCTGAGAATAGCGTTCCGATACCTTAATAAGGAATCGTTCAAGACACTGTACACTGTGTATGTTAGGCCCATACTGGAGTATGCAGCACCAGTCTGGAACCCACACCTGGTCAAGCACGTCAAGAAGTTAGAGAAAGTACAAAGGTTTGCAACAAGGCTAGTCCCAGAGCTCAAGGGAATGTCGTACGAGGAAAGGTTAAGGGAAATCGGACTGACGACACTGGAGGACAGAAGGGTCAGGGGAGACATGATAACGACATACAAGATACTGCGGGGAATAGACAAGGTGGACAGAGATAGGATGTTCCAGAGAGGGGACACAGGGACAAGGGGTCACAACTGGAAGCTGAAGACTCAGACGAGTCACAGGGACGTTAGGAAGTATTTCTTCAGTCATAGAGTTGTCAGCAAGTGGAATAGCCTAGCAAGTGAAGTAGTGGAGGCAGGAACCATACATAGTTTTAAGAAGAGGTATGACAAAGCTCAGGAAGCAGAGAGAGAGAGAGAGGATCCAGTAGCGATCAGTGAAGAGGCGGGGCCAGGAGCTGAGTCTCGACCCCTGCAACCACAATTAGACGAGCAATTAGGTGAGCACACGCACACAGTATATTATACACACGCACACAGTATATTATACACACACAGTATATTATACACACACAGTATATTATACACACACAGTATATTATACACACACACACAGTATATTATACACACACACAGTATATTATACACACACAGTATATTATACACACACAGTATATTATACACACGCACACAGTATATTATACACACGCACACAGTATATTATACACACGCACACAGTATATTATACACACACACACACAGTATATTATACACACACACAGTATATTATACACACACACACAGTATATTATACACACGCACACAGTATATTATACACACACACACAGTATATTATACACACGCACACAGTATATTATACACACACAGTATATTATACACACACACACAGTATATTATACACACACAGTATATTATACACACACAGTATATTATACACACACAGTATATTATACAACACAGTATATTATACACACACACAGTATATTATACACACACACAGTATATTATACACACACACAGTATATTATACACACGCACACAGTATATTATACACACACACAGTATATACACACACAGTATATTATACACACACACAGTATATTATACACACACACACAGTATATTATACACACACACACACTTTATTATACACACACAGTATATTATACACACACAGTATATTACACACGCACACAGTATATTATACACACAGTATATTATACACACACAGTATATTATACACACGCACACAGTATATTATACACACATACACAGTATATTATACACACACACAGTATATTATACACACACACACTATATTATACACACACAGTATATTATAAACACACACACAGTATATTATACACACACACAGTATATTATACACACGCACACAGTATATTATACACACACAGTATATTATACACACAGTATATTATACACACACAGTATATTATACACACACACACAGTATATTATACACACGCACACAGTATATTATACACACGCACACAGTATATTATACACACGCACACAGTATATTATACACACGCACACAGTATATTATATACACACACACAGTATATTATACACACGCACACAGTATATTATACACTCACACAGTATATTATACACACACACACAGTATATTATACACACGCACACAGTATATTATACACACACAGTATATTATACACACTCACACAGTATATTATACACAGTATATTATACACACACACAGTATATTATACACACACAGTATATTATACACACACACAGTATATTATACACACGCACACAGTATATTATACACTCACACAGTATATTATACACACACACACAGTATTTTATACACACACACAGTATATTATACACACACAGTATATTATACACACACACAGTATATTATACACACACAGTATATTATACACACACAGTATATTATACACACGCACACAGTATATTATACACTCACACAGTATATTATACACACACACACACACACAGTATTTTATACACACACACAGTATATTATACACACACAGTATATTATACACACACACAGTATATTATACACACACACAGTATATTATACACACGCAGTACAGTACTGTTTAAATGAGAAAACTAAAGCTGAAGAAAATTGGAAAAATTGGTTGAAATTGCAAATGCGTTATTTCACACTGTATAAATTTAAGAAAATAATATTGACGTAAATAGTGCACAACTACTTGCATAAGTTATATCTATTTTTCATATCTTAGCTCATCAAGACTGAAGCATGCTTGGGGTTACTTATAAATTTCTGGGTTGTACTTAATGAGTATAAGTTTGCTATGGGTGACTGTTGGTCGTAGCTGCGCCTTACCGAGAGCAAAACAAAAAAATCCTGGTATGTTAAATGTTCTGTGACGGCGCTGAAGTGGCTGTGTGAGCCATCAGTTCTCTTGGTAGTTTCTTCAGAGGCAGCATCTCTGGCCCAAGGAATCTACATCGAGTGGAGCACAGTCCTCTTGTATATACTTTTTCCATAACTTGTTATAGTTCATCCGTGGGCGTTTTATGTTAACCTCAGGTTGAAGAGAACAGGAACAAGAAAAAGCGAAGGACTCTTACGTGGCTGATGATGGATCCTTTTGTAGCATTTTACACCCTGTCTCCTCATTCTAAGATTCGCTTGCAACAAGGCTCTTGATCTCATGAAGTACTTCATTATTCTTCTAATGGAAGTCGATTCAACTTGATGCGAGGATAAAGGAAAAAACTCTTCTGTTATGTTAGTCATCATGCAAGACTTGGGACAAATTTTCACAGTAGAGAAGGTCAGAATCTAGTAACTGCTGCAGGGGTTGCTGTAGACCAGTAATTACTGCCCCAATTGTTGAGATGGTGACCATTTTCTCTCCACTTGCGCTGTATAGCCCTTGTGGCTTAGCGCTTCTTTTTGATTATAATAATTCTCTCCACTTGTTCCATTACCTTTTCAAATGGACAGACGTGCCATAACCTCCTCTAATACTGCAATATCCACTGAAGATAATTTCATTTTTATTGTCTCTGCCACTTAGCAAATCTTTATTGATAAGTTTAAATCTTTTCAGGACTGACTTGATCATCCTTAATTGTGAATTCCATCTTGTTACATTTGGATACTGCAAATAAATACCTTTCTCTTGTAAGACTGAAGCAGAAGTTGACCTTCGGATTGAATTCATAAGAGATGTTGTTTGAACTGCTGTAGACAAAAAACAACCTCTGGATTATTGAGATTATCTTTTTTACAAAGTTGGGTGTGAGTGAAGTAACTTGTGTGTCTTGGTAAAAAAAAAATTGAGAGTATTTTTCAAGTTCATTTCCTACTCAATGATATCTAGCTCTTTCTGATTCTGGCGAGACGTGCATCAAATACCTTAATTGTTAATGATACATTGTCTGCTACAACTTTCTTTACCTCTGATAGTATAACAGTCACCAACTCCTCGGATGTAGTTGCTGTGTTGAAGGCAGTACTATACGTCTCTCTTGAAATATATTACAAGCAAGATCTCTTGACTACAATTCTCAGTTCTTGTGAATAAAATGAGCTGTCCGAAGGAATGACGTCTTGCGTTTGGTTCAGTAACCTAATGTTAGATGAACTCTGCCGGGATACTGGAATTATTCTTTCACTGCAGTCTCCATCTTTCTTGCATATGCTGGAGGAAGTTTGTTTCTAATTGTTGACGTTGCAGGAATCACAAATTTCGGTTCTGCTTCTAGATGATCCCGGAAAGTAGAACTCTCCATAATATTCTGTGGCAGCTGGTCACATGCAGTAGATTACAGGCCTTTTTTTTTGTTAAGGATATCTTTCTTAAATTATTTCTGCTGAACTTCACTAAATTATCCGTCTTGCTCCTGAAATATGACAGCATAGATGATTACGTCTGTGTACTACTACAGTTTCCAGTAGCTCTCTGCCATTACCTCCTGTATATCATCTTGATTATTTTCAATACTCATCATGCTTCTTTTCTCTTCATTTCAAGTTCGTGACGAGGTTTTTTTAGCCTTCACAGAAGCTTTAATCTTCTCTTCGCAACTCGTGCACTTATTACGTTACTCTCACTACCTGAACCTTCTTGACAGACTATAAATAACCTCGGAAGGCGCCGTGATAATGAAACTATCCCTGAATATTTCATTCTTATATTCAATTCACTGTTGATCAAAGTGCCAATCTGACAATATATAAATGAAGACTCGACGGTGTTGAAGGAGAAGTAAAATTTTTGCTCTAACTTACAACAGACTTTGTATATGTGACACTGGCACAACATACCCTGGATCACTCGTCTGTCACAATTGCCATCGCATAATCACGATACAGATTAAGTTAAGCAATATCAGTCAGTATTATAACAGTAGTGAAAAATATAATTAAACTAGAGAAAAATATTATATTGACGCTGCATTAACCTCATTTCCATTACCCTCTTTGTTTTTCTCTGTCCTAATTCTTTCTTTGCTCTCATGAAAGTGCATAAAATATTACAAAATTGGAGAATCAATTAAATTATAAAACTGAGCAGTAGGATATCCCTATTACCAAAATTATGAAATATATGAAGAAATGTTTTCTTATTCATGATATAACTCACAATGAATCAGAATTGTTCTTGAAACGCCTGAATATTTATTCATTCCAGGACTCATAACTAGTGACTTCGTGTTCTAAAAATTAAAATTGCCCCCAATGTCTCGCACCTTTCCGAATGTGACTCGTTAAAATAACAAACAAAAAGCTTTTGACAAAAGAAATACTATAACGCGTTTTTATTGACAACTGTTTATCCCCCGCTTCAACCAGTATGGACTCTGACACAGCCGACACCAACATGACTCTCATTAGTACAAGTACTGGACGTGACCTAGACAATGAGAATCGCATCAGAATATACAGTTACAAAGCATTTGACATTTATTTCCCTTAGTCTGCATGTGAGGGGCTGTACGTTTGTGTACGTGTGTACATTAGTGTGTACGTGTGCACGTTAGTGTTCACACGCGTATGTAACAGGCATGTTACCTCATATACAAGGAATGGATCTCTTCTTAAGTTCTTTGTTGAAATGATCACCAGTAGTGAGTGGTGGTCGTGTCACAACCACCATCTGCAATACCACCACCATCTGCACCACCTGCACCAACACCACTTAACAAGATGACCACTAACACACATTACCATCACTGCCACAGCTACTACAAATAACCACAGCAAAGATAACCATGTTAACAAAGGCAACCATAAACACTCACCCCACCTACTATGATTACCAGCAGTTCCGACCACCACTATCACCAGTAACTCAGTAAGAGGGACTTTAAGAGAGTTACACAGAATAGAAAGTTTAAAATGTGAATGACGAGAATTAAAATTAAATCATATGAATATCGCAATATTATCCCGTTATCTTCCGTGTTCAGGAAACAAGAGACATGAGCGCAATATATCCAGAGTGCAAAACGTTTAACAGGTTTCTATTTTACTGTCTCAGCTTGTGAAATATATTCAACGATATTTTAGTCCTTAGATGTGTTCTAACGGTAAAAGAGTTCGTCTCTGTATCCTTGAGAAACTATGTAGAAGTGAGACTGGATGGGGGAGACGGAGGGGGGGGAGAGGGAGGGAGGGGTATGTGAGAGTGGGGGAGAGCAAGATATAGAGAGTCATCCTTCCCATGGTAACACCTCACTAATTCTTGAGATGTATCTGTAATATCTCCGGGTCATGAGAAACTAATGGACCTCACATTTTTAACATGAATACATCCTCTGTTTGTCATACAAAACACTTTTGCATGATTTTCATGCAACATATATATATATATATATATATATATATATATATATATATATATATATATATATATATATATATATATATATATATTATGTCGTGCCGAATATGTAAAACTGGTCAATTAGCAAGAACTCATTTAAAATTAAGTCCTTTCTAAAATTTTCTCTTGTACGTTTAAAGATATATTTTTTCATTAATGTTAATGTAAAAAAATTTAATTTTGCTCCAAACGAATCTTAGAAAACTTACCTAACCTTATTATAACAAGAACAATTTATTCTAGCTTAACTCAACTAAATATATTTTAGATTTGTTTACAGTAATTTAATACTAAACAGTGAAATATATTTTTTCGTTAGGTTCAGAATGATTTTGGCGAAATTATTGCATACACAAATTTTCGCTTGTCCTATATGGCATGATGAACGTTGCTATTTAAGCCAAGTTCGCAAGTTCTGCCTATTCGGCACGACATATATATATATATATATATATATATATATATATATATATATATATATATATATATATATATATATATTTTAACAAGTCGGCCGTCTCCCACCGAGGCAGGGTGACCCAAAAAGAAAGAAAAAATCCCCAGAAAGAAATACTTTCATCATTCAACACTTTCACCTCACACATAATCACTGTTTTTGCAGAGGTGCTCAGAACACAACAGTTTAGAAGCATATAACTATAAAGATACACAACATATCCCTCCAAACTGCCAAACTCCCGAACCCCTCCTTTAGAATGCAGGCATTGTACTTCCCATTTCCAGGACTCAAGTCCGGCTATATAAAAATAACCGGTTTCCCTGAATCCCTTCACTAAATATTACCCTGCTCACACTCCAACAGATCGTCAGGTCCCAAATACCATTCCTCTCCATTCACTCCAATCGAACACACTCATGCACGCCTGCTGGAAGTCCAAGCCCCTCGCCCACAAAACCTCCCTTAACCCTTCCTTCCAACCTTTTCGAGGACGACCCCTACCCCGCCTTCCTTCCCCTACAGATTTATACGCTCTCCATGTCATTCTACTTTGATCCATCCTCTCTAAATGACCAAACCACCTCAACTCCTCTTCTGCCCTCTGACTAATACTTTTATTAACTCCACTCCTTCTCTTAATTTCCACACTCCGAATTTTCTGCATAATATTTACACCACACATTGCCCTTAAACAGGACATCTCCACTGCCTCCAACCGCCTCCTCGCTGCAGCATTTACAACCCAAGCTTCACACCCATATAAGAGTGTTGGTACTACTATACTTTCATACATTCCCTTCTTTGCCTCCATAGATAACATTTTTTTGCCTCCACATGTACCTCAACACACCACTCACCTTTTTATATATATATAAAGTGTGTGCGTGTAGAAATTTTATCGAGTTCATTGAATGTTTCTGTAAGTTACTCTTATATGTTATACTCGGGAGAGCCGCCGCCTCATCCTGCTGCTGCCCCTGCTCCTTCTCCTGCTCCCGCTCCTTCTGTTGCTGCCCCTGCTCCTTCTCCTGCTCCCGCTCCTTCTGTTGCTGCCCCTGCTCCTTCTCCTGCTCCCGCTCCTTCTGTTGCTGCCCCTGCTCCTTCTCCTGCTCCCGCTCCTTCTGTTGCTGCCCCTGCTCCTTCTCCTGCTCCCGCTCCTTCTGTTGCTGCCCCTGCTCCTTCTCCTGTTGCTGCCCCTGCTCCTTCTCCTGCTCCTGCTCCTTCTGTTGGTGCCCCTGCTCCTTCTACTGCTCCCGCTCCTTCTGTTGCTGCCCCTGCTCCTTCTCCTGCTCCCGCTCCTTCTGTTGCTGCCCCTGCTCCTTCTCCTGCTCCCGCTCCTTCTGTTGCTGCCCCTGCTCCTTCTCCTGTTGCTGCCCCTGCTCCTTCTCCTGCTCCCGCTCCTTCTGTTGCTGCCCCTGCTCCTTCTCCTGCTCCCGCTCCTTCTGTTGCTGCCCCTGCTCCTTCTCCTGCTCCCGCTCCTTCTGTTGCTGCCCCTGCTCCTTCTCCTGCTCCCGCTCCTTCTGTTGCTGCCCCTGCTCCTTCTCCTGCTCCCGCTCCTTCTGTTGCTGCCCCTGCTCCTTCTCCTGTTGCTGCCCCTGCTCCTTCTCCTGCTCCCGCTCCTTCTGTTGCTGCCCCTGTTCCTTCTCCTGCTCCCGCTCCTTCTGTTGCTGCCCCTGCTCCTTCTCCTGCTCCCGCTCCTTCTGTTGCTGCCCCTGCTCCTTCTCCTGCTCCCGCTCCTTCTGTTGCTGCCCCTGCTCCTTCTCCTGCTCCCGCTCCTTCTGTTGCTGCCCCTGCTCCTTCTCCTGTTGCTGCCCCTGCTCCTTCTCCTGTTGCTGCCCCTGCTCCTTCTCCTGCTCCCGCTCCTTCTGTTGCTGCCCCTGCTCCTTCTCCTGCTCCCGCTCCTTCTGTTGCTGCCCCTGCTCCTTCTCCTGCTCCCGCTCCTTCTGTTGCTGCCCCTGCTCCTTCTCCTGTTGCTGCCCCTGCTCCTTCTCCTGCTCCCGCTCCTTCTGTTGCTGCCCCTGCTCCTTCTCCTGCTCCCGCTCCTTCTGTTGCTGCCCCTGCTCCTTCTCCTGCTCCCGCTCCTTCTGTTGCTGCCCCTGCTCCTTCTCCTGCTCCCGCTCCTCCTGCTGCTGCCCCTGCTCCTTCTGCTCCTGCCCCTGCCCCTGCTCCTTCTGCTCCCGCTCCTCCTGCTGCTGCCCCTGCTCCTGCCCCTGCTCCTGCTCCTCCTGCTGCTGCCCCTGCTCCTTCTCCCGCTCCTCCTGCTGCTGCCCCTGCTCCTGCTCCCGCTCCTCCTCCTCCTGCTGCCCCTGCTCCTGCTGTTGCCCCTGCTACTTCTCCTGCTCCCGCTCCTCCTGCTGCTGCCCCTGCTCCTTCTCCTGCTCCCACTCCTGTTGCCCCTGCTCCTGCTCCCGCTCCTCCTCCTGCTGCCGCTCCCGCTCCTCTTCCTCCCGCTCCTCCTCCTCCCGCTCCTCCTCCTCCTCCTCCTCCTCTACGTACATATATACGTTGGACGCAATCGAATATATAGCACTTGCGAGATGGGACAAGTTCCTGATTGAGGAAAGTTTCTTAGTGGGGTCCGTCTGACTTAACTGTTAGAATCTCCCTCTCTCTCCCTCTCCCCTCTCTCACCCTCCCCCTCTCTCTCCCTCCCCCTCTCTCTCCCTCCCCCTCTCCCTCCCCCTCTCTCTCTCTCCCCCTCTCTCTCCCTCCTCCTCTCTCTCTCTCCTTTCCCTCTCCTCTCTACGGCAGCTTCAAAGGTTTTGTTTCAGCAGAGCTGGAGTTACTATCACTTGGGAATAACCTCTCAGGATGAGTTATCCCATACACGGAAGAAATGGAATTTTAATAAGGAAATCTCCATCATCTCAGCGATTATATAGGAGAGAGAGAGAGATAGAGAAATTTGGGATATATATATATATATATATATATATATATATATATATATATATATATATATATATATATATATATATAAACTAAGAATACATAGTGCCTTCAGCGGCATCAAGGCCTCTTCGATGCCTGTGAAGGGGTCTTGATCCAATGAACTTGAGCTAATCTCCATGGATCAAACCCGAGTTTTCCCCATTTCTGCTGATGCATAACTACTACGAATTTAGCTTTCCCTGTGACTATTATTAATAATGATAAATAGGGCGAATTTATTTTTTCTTACATTTGAAAACTGAAGATATTGGTTGCTGGAAGGTCGACCTTTTCTTGGTTGCTGGAAGGTCGACCTTTTCTTGGTTGCTGGAAGGTCGACCTTTTCTTGGTTGCTGGAAGGTCGACCTTTTCTTGGTTGCTGGAAGGTCGACCTTTTCTTGGTTGCTGGAAGGTCGACCTTTTCTTGGTTGCTGGAAGGTCGACCTTTTCTTGGTTGCTGGAAGGTCGACCTTTTCTTGGTTGCTGGAAGGTCGACCTTTTCTTGGTTGCTGGAAGGTCGACCTTTTCTTGGTTGCTGGAAGGTCGACCTTTTCTTGTTTGCTGCAAGGTCCACCTTTTCTTGGTTGCTGGAAGGTCCACCTTTTCTTGGTTGCTGGAAGGTCCACCTTTTCTTGGTTGCTGGAAGGTCGACCTTTTCTTGGTTGCTGGAAGGTCGACCTTTTCTTGGTTGCTGGAAGGTCGACCTTTTCTTGGTTGCTGGAAGGTCGACCTTTTCTTGTTTGCTGGAAGGTCGACCTTTTCTTGGTTGCTGGAAGGTCCACCTTTTCTTGTTTGCTGGAAGGTCGACCGTTTCTTGGTTGCTGGAAGGTCGACCTTTTCTTGGTTGCTGGAAGGTCGACCTTTTCTTGGTTGCTGGAAGGTCGACCTTTTCTTGGTTGCTGGAAGGTCCACCTTTTCTTGGTTGCTGGAAGGTCCACCTTTTCTTGGTTGCTGGAAGGTCCACCTTTTTTTGGTTGCTGGAAGGTCGACCTTTTCTTGGTTGCTGGAAGGTCGACCTTTTCTTGGTTGCTGGAAGGTCGACCTTTTCTTGGTTGCTGGAAGGTCGACCTTTTCTTGTTTGCTGGAAGGTCGACCTTTTCTTGGTTGCTGGAAGGTCCACCTTTTCTTGTTTGCTGGAAGGTCGACCGTTTCTTGGTTGCTGGAAGGTCGACCTTTTCTTGGTTGCTGGAAGGTCGACCTTTTCTTGGTTGCTGGAAGGTCGACCTTTTCTTGGTTGCTGGAAGGTCCACCTTTTCTTGGTTGCTGGAAGGTCCACCTTTTCTTGGTTGCTGGAAGGTCCACCTTTTTTTGGTTGCTGGAAGGTCGACCTTTTCTTGGTTGCTGGAAGGTCGACCTTTTCTTGGTTGCTGGAAGGTCGACCTTTTCTTGGTTGCTGGAAGGTCGACCTTTTCTTGGTTGCTGGAAGGTCGACCTTTTCTTGGTTGCTGGAAGGTCGACCTTTTCTTGGTTGCTGGAAGGTCCACCTTTTCTTGGTTGCTGGAAGGTCCACCTTTTCTTGGTTGCTGGAAGGTCCACCTTTTTTTGGTTGCTGGAAGGTCCACCTTTTCTTGGTTGCTGGAAGGTCCACCTTTTCTTGGTTGCTGGAAGGTCGACCTTTTCTTGGTTGCTGGAAGGTCGACCTTTTCTTGGTTGCTGAAAGGTCGACCTTTTTTTGGTTGCTGGAAGGTCCACCTTTTCTTGGTTGCTGGAAGGTCCACCTTTTCTTGGTTGCTGGAAGGTCGACCTTTTCTTGGTTGCTGGAAGGTCGACCTTTTCTTGGTTGCTGGAAGGTCCACCTTTTCTTGGTTGCTGGAAGGTCCACCTTTTCTTGGTTGCTGGAAGGTCGACCTTTTCTTGGTTGCTGGAAGGTCGACCTTTTCTTGGTTGCTGGAAGGTCGACCTTTTCTTGGTTGCTGGAAGGTCGACCTTTTCTTGGTTGCTGGAAGGTCGACCTTTTCTTGGTTGCTGGAAGGTCGACCTTTTCTTGTTTGCTGGAAGGTCGACCTTTTCTTGGTTGCTGGAAGGTCGACCTTTTCTTGGTTGCTGGAAGGTCGACCTTTTCTTGGTTGCTGGAAGGTCGACCTTTTCTTGGTTGCTGGAAGGTCGACCTTTTCTTGGTTGCTGGAAGGTCGACCTTTTCTTGGTTCCTGTTTACAACGTCCTCTTCCTGTCTACAAGTGGAATTGTGTCCCCGGGTGAGTGTACTTGTCAGTTGCAGACCAGGAACATTATTTTGTAGCCGGATCTTTCTCAAAATGGATTGGGCAAATATTTTTGTTGGTTTGGGGTTGAGAAGGACCTGCCAAGTATGGACCAGTAGGCCTGTTGCAGTGTTTAGAAAGACACGTGAGTCAACACTAGAACATTATTAGAAACGTTTTCTGATAATTATGTCCTAGTGTCCCAGGACCGAAACGTTTTCTAATAAATGTGACCTAGTGTTGACTCGCTTGTCTTTCTAAATCCTCCTAATGGTTAATTTCCATCATCTTCCTGGAATATCGACAATATTGAACCCGTCGATTCGCCAGTTGGCTTGTCTGCAGACACCTGTTGCGGTTATGAGGATGTCTTAGGTCTCTCCCAAGCTGTGCGTTGGACGTCCTTGGTCTTAAGAACAGTGACAGTCAAGCTAACGCAGACCTGAAGGCTTGTTTACACGCTGTCAGTGAGAGAGGTGTTGTGATGCCGGAGATCAGAGTGACTAGTGAGAACATTTATCAACATTATCCCCCTGGATAAATTAGACACTTGGGTATCTATTGGGGAAACGTTTCGCAACACAGAGGCTTCATCAGTTCAATACAAAGAAGAGTGGTGAAGATCAGAAGGAGTTTGAGGTAATCAGTCCCTTAGATTGGAGTCGATGTTATCAGTCTATCAATCAATACTTATGGACTGATAACATCGACTCTAATCTGAGGGACTGATTACCTCAAACTCCTTCTGATCTTCACCACTCTTCTTTGTATTGAACTGATGAAACCACTGTGTGGCGAAACGTTTCCACAATACAGATACCCAAGTGTTGCACATGTCTAATTTATCAACTTGTCGCTTCTCTGAACCATTTAGGTATCCCATTCAGTGGCATTAACTATCATGGGAATGGGTTTATTTTGCCTCCCATGATCATATTGTGATGGGTAATTTGTAGAAGCACTGTCATACATTGTCCATCTTGAGATGGGTGTGTACCATATCTTCGAGGTTCCTGGGCTACACGGTACACTAACACGGTACACTAACACGGTGCACTAACACGGTGCACTAACACGGTACACTAACACGGTACACTAACACGGTACACTAACACGGTACACTAACACGGTGCACTAACACGGTACACTAACACGGTGCACTAACACGGTACACTAACACGGTACACTAACACGGTACACTAACACGGTACACTAACACGGTGCACTAACACGGTACACTAACACGGTGCACTAACACGGTACACTAACACGGTACACTAACACGGTACACTAACACGGTACACTAACACGGTGCACTAACACGGTGCACTAACACGGTACACTAACACGGTACACTAACACGGTGCACTAACACGGTACACTAACACGGTACACTAACACGGTACACTAACACGGTACACTAACACGGTGCACTAACACGGTACACTAACACGGTGCACTAACACGGTACACTAACACGGTACACTAACACGGTACACTAACACGGTGCACTAACACGGTGCACTAACACGGTACACTAACACGGTACACTAACACGGTACACTAACACGGTGCACTAACACGGTGCACTAACACGGTACACTAACACGGTACACTAACACGGTACACTAACACGGTACACTAACACGGTACACTAACACGGTACACTAACACGGTACACTAACACGGTACACTAACACGGTACACTAACACGGTACACTAACACGGTACACTAACACGGTACACTAACACGGTGGTACTGGTGCTGCTGCTTGTACTGGAGGAGGATTGTTAATAACAACAACTAACATTTTTCAAATTTTTGACGTTTTGACGATCATTTTTTCCTTTCAATGGAGTAAAAAATTTTAGTCAAAATAATTAACTTAGTGTTTTTTGCGAAGTTTTAATTTACAATGAAAAAAGTGAATGACAGCGACCAACAAAAGCGACTACAAAAGCGGCCAACAAAGGCTATCAACAAAAGCCACCACTGGATATAAAGGCATGTAATGCAGATCAGGCTTTTATTTTAAACGTTTTATTTTCGATAAGCGAAACATCGAAAATAAAGCATATCAGCATACCAACAGTGCGTTCAGTATACATAGCTTCCCTGTGGACACCTCAACATATTGCAGACCCTACCTGTCAGGGCGACCTCCTCAACTATAACCAGTAATCTCAACAAAGCCCTCGCAACCTGTCTGGTTTTTCGTAATATTCCCAATATTACAACCATATATGTTACAAAAGAATTCATCTAACGACACTGGTAATGAGACTTACGTCTAGACACTGTTGTTGAACCGAATCCTCGTCCCCCCCTCCCCCCCCCGTGGCTTGAATAGATGGAGAGATGTATGTAGAGACCGATGGAATAGTGGGTGAGTAGGAATGTGGTTTTGTGTATGTTGCAGAGCCACCGTGGTCACTGCAGCAGGAACAGACGGGCAGGCAGTGTGTAATCACTTCTGAATACTACTTGGGTTACCTGGGCCTTCATGTTCTCATTCTCACTTCTCATCTTTTTTTTTTCCTATTTTTTTTTCTGTTTTTCCCTTTTCTCTCTCTCGCTACTTCTCTCTCTCTTCTCTCTAACAGATTTTTCTGTTCAAGTCTGTGGGACATATCACCTCAAAAACATACCTCTCTACTTTTACCGTTTCCAGTATCGAAATCATCTGCGTCTTCTACTCAAGAAGCCTACCGTGGAGAAGAAAGGTTTCGGTGCTCGAGGTGTCAAAATGTTGCACTTGTGTCATTCATTATGTAGGTACTGTGTACCATTAACACCGAACCTCTGGTTATCAAGTACTCTGTAGACTTGAAGCTTGTTGACCAAGTGAGGGTCAGCTGGCGGAAGATCTCGGTCAGGTGAACAGAGGTTCCAGTGGCGGGTCAACATACGACTTGAAGCTGACTGAGAAATCCTTGTCCTGTTTCCTGACGATTCTTATCCTACCATCACCAGTCGGAAATTTGATTCGCTGATCAACATGTTAATATTAATAATATTAGGAAAGTTACAAAAAAAAAGTTGTAGGTTTTTCAGAGTCGAGGGTCAAGTCGGCTGCCGCCGCCGCCGCCACCGCCGCCACAATCACTATGCAATAACCTTTTGTCCCCAGCTCCCATCCAACCCCCGCACTCCAACAGCAAAAGTAAGACGCACTTTCCAGTTACCTCGGGTTCCTCCGTTTTATTTTATTGCCTTCTCGCTTTGCTGATCCGTGTCTTGTGTTGCTGATCTATATCTTGTGTTACTGATCAATGTCTTCTTCAAGCGGTGTTGATAAATTTCAAAGTGCGGCATCTGGGAGCAACACAAAGTACTTCTGCTTTTTAGGTTGAGTGCCACAAGTTAGGACATTTATCATGTATATGACGTGGTCGTTGCCTCTGTTGTTTGAGGTGCAACAAAACCCATGAAGATGCCGTAGCTCATGAACCCTTACTGGAATACTGGACATCATCCTCATGTCCTACTGGAGTCTCCCTGCTCACACTAACAGATTTTTAACACTGTGACTCATCCTGCATGATAGAATGAGAGGGAAACGGCTTTTGTTTCCACTATATAACTATCATGTTAACCCTTTTGGGGCCTAGTTCCTAGGTCTTTTGTGCATCTTGATGCTCTTGCGCTACCGTCCACAGGATGCACAATCAACAAGCCACTTCGGTGCCAAAATCTAAATTTATCATATACAATAGTGTAGCAGCACAGTGCTGATGTATCTAGTATTGGTAAAGGACAGTGGTGCTGGAACCAGTGTTGTGTATTTATAAGAATCGAGAAAAACATTGCTTACCGCAGAAAAATTCTTTTCATGCTCAACAGTAACGTTTACCTCTTGAAAACCTGTAAATGGAATAAGCAACATTGGACTTGCATTAACATCTTCAGACTTCATGGAAAATAATTATTCTCAGACGTAAGATGAAAATTATCCTCTGTAACCTCAGTGACTGAATAGTACAGAGTTGGACCTGCCACATGCAGGACCACGGTTCAAGTTCCCTTCCATTCTTCTGTATATTCACAATAGTCCATTATGAATATATATCTATGGAGGCGAAGAAGGGAATGTATGAAAGTATAGTAGTACCAACACTCTTATATGGGTGTGAAGCTTGGGTTGTGAATGCAGCAGCAAGGGGGCGGTTGGAGGCAGTGATGTCCTGTCTAAGGGCAATGTGTGGTGTAAATATTATGCAGAAAATTCAGAGTATGGAAATTAGGAAAAGGTGTGGAGTTAATAAAAGTATTAGTCAGAGGGCTGAAGAGGGGTTGTTGAGGTGTTTGGCCATTTAGAGAGAATGGATCAAAGTAGAATGACATGGATAGCGTATAAATCTGTAGGGGAAGGTTTGAGGGAGGGGGTAAAGGAGG